>NC_090190.1:3438164-3563232 GCF_024679245.1 Pseudorasbora parva
AGAAATAGGCTTGATGTGTTTCCTAGCTGGAGAGATATGGATAGACGGCAGTACCGGTGTGCGTAAAGTGTGCGAGGTGCAGTCTTGTTGGCTGATAACCCGTCGCGTGGTGGCAGTGTGACGAGATCCCGAGGATAATTAATGCGATCTAGACCTCATATCAGAGAGAGAGAGAGAGAGAGAGAGAGAGAGCGCTATCCAGTGAGTCCTTCTGACAGTTGTTTGATGTACTTAAATTAATTAATTAATAAATAAACGTATGGAATTGAGTGACATTAGACCTTAATAAATAAATGTTACGTGAAACATCTCTGCAGAAATGCAGCCTGATCTTAAGATCAGTCTTCCAGCCTGTTCAAGCTGGTCTAGGTGCCCAAACTCCCTTTTAAACCAGCAGACTAGTCCAGGCTGAAAAAACCCTTTTCAGCTGGTTTAAGCATATTTTTCACCCAGCAGGGATGTGGACAGCAGATATATGCTTTAACATCAGCAGGCCTTAAGACTAAACTTAATTGTGAACATTTATTTCGACTGGTGCTTGAATTAAAAACTCACTGACCTAGAGGCCAGTAGCTGCTCCACAGGAGTCAGGTGGAAGATTTCTATATAGACGTGCTTCATCTCTTCTCATTTCTTGCATCACATTCGTACGGTTCTTAGTACATTTATGCACAGCATTCAGTGGAACATTAGGGTTGATGATATATACTGTATGGACCATATCTAGAGAGAAATTCTCCAAAGACAATTTTAGGACCTACCAACGACAACTTTAAATTTTAATTTGCAGCTTAAACAGGATTGAGTGAATGTGAAGGAAAAAATAGACTGGCTGTCAAATAATGGAAACATTTGTTCTCATTAACAGAGCAGAAAAGTCTCGTACATAATGTCTTGTTTATTTTCATAAGTTATGCCGCATGTAATTTCACAGTGCTCTTTCAGACTGTTTATTCAGAAAGGCTGCTTCACATTTAATAAATCACATTTTATTGGAGGGGAACTAATATATGAGTCTAGGGTTGCTGCCCCAGCACAAACCTGGTTTGCTTGGCTTTTTCAACAGCCTCTTCAGTCTCACTTACTTCGAATTAGTCGCCGTAAACTGACCACAGATGACCAGCTAGAAGTCAAATGTCTACTCTGTGGTTAACATACGGACCCACTGAGGATTAATAGCTGGAAGAGGCATACTTGGGATCATTGCCCTATTTTACAAGTGTAAAATCCAGCATGTTACAGTTTGCCGCTGCGTAACACCGCCTCTTCTCTGGCTTGCCTGAAAGAGGCTTTTAATCTCCATGAGCAAAGCGTGGCTGTTGAAGAGCCAGGTGCAGAGCAGGGTCATTAAAGTCCCCAGATGTCTGCAGTCGAATAGATTTTAGGATGTCCTCTTCTACAAAAACCATGCTTCAAGGCTGTTTGCGTGAGTATCGCTTACAGGAGGATTTCTAGCAGCCGCTTGCATGTGTGAGGCTTGTCGTGAAACATTTCTGTAGCGTCTCCTGTCAGTTGACAAATGGCTCACTGGCCTCAGGTTAGAATTACATCTCGTGGGAAATCGAGAAACCTTGATAAAATGGATCCAATTAGATGGTTTCTGTTTGTCAGTGGACATGAACATAAAGGGTCGTGAATACCTCATCTGAAGGGAATATGTTAAACCGGATTGAGATCTGTGCTTCTGGTGCTACTTGGATATGCATCAGCTTTTCTCCCGCCCTGAGCGGAATCGATCGGGACTTCGAGTGATTCTCTCACAGTAACAAAGCCTTGCATGAACACTCAGTGGATCACCAGTAGTTTTCCCTGGACGTATCTTCTGTTCTTCTCCTTAATAGCTCTTGGTGATCAGCGTTGCATTCGTCATGCACAAATACTCACACCTACCTTGGACTCTTGACTTGTACTTGACTACATCTGAAGTGTTAAACAGCTTGTAGTATGAAAAATAAAAACACAAAGACATGGACAGATGGATGGCTTTTCATAATGGATGATGTTTTAAGAGAAAGGTCTCATAAGAATCTTTGGTGCTGGGTAAAAAAAATAAAAAAAATAAATAGTAAGTACATACAGACCATGAAGTTATATATCTATTACTCTAATTAAATAATAATGAATAAAAAACATGATGCCAAACCTGCTATTGTTAATAATTATTTTCAGACCTCAAAAATGTATTAGCAATATTAAACTATTGTAAATTAGCAATATGTGCATTACGTTTGCATTCTTTTGCATCAGTTTTGAATTAGAAATAATATCTTTTAACTCACTTTCTGCAGGTTTCATGCTCCAGTAGGTGGTGATAAGTGTTGGTTATGATAAGTGTTATAATTATGATGGACTCATTCAATCATTCAATCAAACGAATCTGGAATGAAACAAGTGAACTGTTGAATCATTCGCTGAACCAAGTCAGTCAAAAACATTTGTTTAGGTGTTTTACCTATTCGTTATGGTGACTTAATGTGAGGAATAAAAAGGATGGAATATTGCCAACCAAATTTACCTGCCATTTTATCCTTTTTTTTCCTTGCATTTGCAGCTTGGTGTGAGAATGTTTGCAAGCACATATACCCAGCCTCATTTTGCATTTTAATTATTGTGTGTCTAGAGCCTCAAATCCTCAAAGGTTACACTGGAGAAAAGCAATATTTTGAAGTGCACAATTAAGGAAATTCAGTCACACTGAATTCCCATGAATTTCATTAGTGAATTTTGCATTGGCTTGTCATATGGTGTTAATGTTGTTAACTATGCGTAGCCAACCCAGGCGTTATCTGGCTACCAAAAATATGTTCTAGAAAGGGTTTGTGAATGTTCTCATTATGTCTGAATGCTCAGGTTTTTTTTAACTTATTAAGCCAAAGTCCCTTTGAGACAAGTCATTTCACTCAGCGGCCTTCTTACAGCAGATGCAGTGATGACTTTACTAATCAACGATTGGCTCTTTCATTTAGAAGGCGGGGCTTATTCGCCATATTGGGCTTTGCGATATCTCCCATTCAAAAGTTATCAGAGTGCAGTGTCTTCCTATAAATAAAGTCTTGGATTAAGTGAACATTCTATTTTGTCAATTTAAAAAAATATATTGGAATGCTACTTTTGAATGTTCTCAAAACAATTTGAAAATACTCAAAAAATGTCAGATGAACATCAAAAAGCATTACTGGTTGGGATGTGTAGGGATAGCTCTTAGAAGAAAAGGTTCTATATAGAACCTTAAAAGGTTCTATCGGCGCTACGTAGTCGGAACCCCTAAAAGGTTCACCCTTTTCTTACTTAGTATTTTTGTCTTGTTTCTAGTCCAAACATCTAAACATTCTTAAAACAAGAAGCATTTACTAGACAAGCAAAAGTAATTGTCTTATTGGGGGAAAATAAATCAAAATTAAGAGAGTTTTTGCTAAGATAAGAAATGCATTTTTTTGCTGTGTTCTATATAGAACCCTTTTTAAGTGCCAAAATGGTTCTTTTATGTCATTATAGAACCCTTTTAACATAAAAGGTTATTTGGAGTATACTCAACTATACTTCTAAATATAACCTTTTAAGGGTTCCAAATACGTAGCGCCGATAGAACCTTTTCTTCTAAGAGTGTAGGACTGTGAGGAAAACACACACACACACACACACACACACACACACACACACACACACACACACACACACACACACACAAAGCATTACAGGGGGAAAACGTTGGGCAAAGTTCTGAGAGCGTTCCCTTTTAGCTGGGTATTAACCACATGCTGCATCTCAGTGATACAACAACCAAAATGTGTGCACAGTGAATGCATACTATAAAGACGACTATTATTAATTCATTGACAAACCAGAAGCATTCATGCCAAGCAGCTTGCACGGTGGTCTTGCAACTTGAGTGTTGTTATTAGAGGCCAGCAGGGGGCACTAACTATTTCATTAGTGTGACCTATGGTCCCGTTTACCACCTTTCAGCCATAGCTTGTAATTGAGCATCAAGGAAGAGAATAACAAAAGGCTTTGTCCACAAACTAGATGATGAGCACTGCCACGCAATAGTATAGGCTACACGAGTGATGGCTGAGTCGTGACCTCATTACATGTAAAGGGCTTTCAGTGCGTGTTGTGTGAAGTACTTCACAAGTGCATGCTAACGCATAGTGATTTATACAATGATTCTAATTTGATCCAGAAGAACTGATTTCCTTTATCAGAGGCTATTAAACATTGTACAAACGTTGTCTTGCTGTCTCTTAGCAAGGACTGAATCATTTTCTGTGAGTTAAAACAGTGCAAAAATTAATGAAGCACTGTTGCAGCATATACGGCCGCATTGAGGAATTTTCTGACCTTGGAAGGGTGAAAGGGGTGAAAGGCTTCCAGGGTGACAGCTGTGTTGGAAACATGGTCTGATTGGAGCCCTGTGTCTGTCAGGAAGGCTCAGGTGCAGAGGCGTGGAGCCGTCTCATTCTCACCACTACCTGTTGTGACAGTTGCTCAGTCCATACACACCTATAAACACATTTACAAACTGCTAGTGCAGCTGCAGTGTCAAAAAAGATAGAAAAGCTGTGTTTTCCCCCATCATGCTGGAATACATCTGTACTACTGCAGTATTCAGCAGCTGCTGTGAGAGTGGAGGTTTAAGGAGCTCTGTATTCAGCTCTGGACTGTTTTTACTCTGTTTATTTCCTCTGGAATCAGCACCTTATCCCAAAGCATTTTCATTTTGGGAAACTATTATTTTTCTACTGTACATTGAAAATCTTAATAGTTTTATTAGGGTAGTGCCACATTCATAATTGAACTGTGGATGCTTTTTAAATTCTAATTAAATTCCTACACTTGAATTAAATTTGACCTCAATTCAATTAATATTCAAAACGATGATCATATTCTATATGACGTTGAATGTAAGGAAAAATATATATAATATACAGACAGAGGGATGGATGGATGGATGGATGGATGGATGGATGGATGGAATGAATGGATATGAATATGAAGTTGAATGTAAGGAAAATATATATACTATTTTTGGATGGATGGATAGATGGACAGACAGATGCATGGAGGGATGGATAGACAGACAAAGGAAGGGATGGAATAGATGGATATACAATATGAAGTTGAATGTAATGAAAATATATATAGGATGGATGGATGGATGGACGGACGGACGGACGGACGGATGGATGGATGGATGGATTGGATGGATGGGTGGGTTAATATGCAATATGAAGTTGAATGTAAGGAAAATATATACCATTTTTGAATGGATGGACAGACGTACGGACGGACAGACAGACAGATATATGGATGGATGGATGGATGGATGGATGGATGGATGGATGGATGGATGGACGGACGGACGGACGGACGGACAGACAGACAGACAGACAGATATATGGATGGATGGATGGATGGATGGATGGATGGATGGATGGATGGATGGATGGATGGATGGATAGACGGATGGATGGATAGACGGACGGATATATGGACGGACGGACGGACGGACGGACGGACGGACGGACGGACGGACGGACGGACGGACGGACGGACGGACGGACGGACGGACGGACGGACGGACGGACGGACGGACGGACGGACGGACGGACGGACAGACAGACAGACAGACAGACAGACAGACAGACAGACAGACAGACAGACAGATAGATAGATAGATAGATAGATAGATAGATAGATAAATTTTACTAAATTAATATTAATCAGTGTAGTTGTTCTTTAATTAAATGTATTTCTTTGACCACTGGCTATATTCCAAAGCATCGGGGTGCTATACCTTAATTAGGTCCAATAAATCCATGTTCATGTTTCTGTACAGTGCTATATTTAGCAGAAGACTGGCAAATTTCCTAGAGATGTTGGACCTAGACCTCTGGCCTCATCAGAATGTCCATGAACACAGTGCAGAGCCAGGCCTTTATGGGTCAACTTCTGTGAATGAAGAAACGACATCAAAGTCCATTCTGAAGCGCGTTGGCTTGAAAGAGAGGAGCCAATGGCGATGATTCAGAGGAGGTGGGAGCGTGCAGCATTATACGATTGACCTTTCTTTCGCCTTGTGAATCCGCGAGCAGGTCGCATGCGCCGTGGCGTTCTCGCTCCATTCCTTCCGCCTCATTGTTCTCAGGCGAGATGCGTTTAGTACAGTCAGTGATATATTTGCGGCCTCATTGTTTCACAAGGGAGGCTTGTTTGTGACCGCCGCTCATGGTGGGCCTCTTGTTTGAGGGAAAATGGTTGTCAGTACGATCTGGGTTCCCTGGAATCGGGGCTGCCTCATGCCGAGCATCTCTGCCAATTTCCTCAAAGCTCATTTACTCTTTTCTCCCTCCAGTTCCCCTCACATATGTTGTTTCCCTTTCATAGACAGCAGATATAAATAATATCTCTTTGAGTTCGCCTCAGATACCTCTGGAGTGATGTTTTTGTTGCGGCCGCTAATGAAGGAAGAATGACAGTGATACCTGTCGTCGGCTAGAGGACACAGCTGGACTAAAATCTGGACGAGCTTGACCCATTGACCGTTCATTCCTGGCTAAAGGAGGACACAGCTGTTTGCCATGTTGTCATAATAGATGATTTCATAAATTAATAAACCCATTTTTTTTCCCAGAACTCCCTTCACTACAATATTAATGTTATAGTGCTTGTGACTATGACAAACAGTCTACAGAACCCAAGATGTTTTGCTGCATTTAAAATACTAGATGCCCCAAGCGAACTGTAATTCTTAGAACTGTATCTCACACTGTCTTATTTAATAAAGAGTTTTTAGCATTCCCGCTGAGCGGGCTGCTTTGAAGCGTTGCTGTTTTAAGTTTCAGGTGCCATTCAGCTGAATTGTACCACCACAATAACCTGTTTAAACTAGTTGTGCGAAACAAACTGAGTTTATTATGCAATGCTTTTCTACTCGGTTCCGGCTCAAATGCCGCTGAATCACGACGCCCCCATAAGTTCATCAGATAACGCAATCTCAGAGCACAATCTAATTAAAATGGCAAACATTTTAAATTAGTGCATGCTTTTTTGGAGCGTGTCCATGCAGTTTGAGATATGCAAAATGCAACTTCATCAGTTTTACCTGGGTCAAAGTCACCTTGAGAACATTTGTTCTAGTCCAGCAAGATTTCAAATGATTTTGAGTTACGGCCCTTCACTTTACATGGTTGCTTTTGCGTGCTGTGAATATTGTGATATTAGGCATGCTATCACCTCCGTAATTGAGATCCATCATCACTATGAATATTTGAGAGTTAATTCTCACCCAGAATACTTAATTGCCATCCATGTCACATGGTCTGTGTCACATGACTTAACCATGGTTTATGGCAGGAGGTCCGTTTGACGATCTGTGGCCTTTTAAAATAAAACTTTGATTGAACGGGGACTTTTTATAGTCTGCATTGTTGTGAAGAGCTTGGCTTTACGCCTTGAACAGTGTGAAACGAGGATGACTTTGTTCCAGCTGTTTCCTGTTTCTTTCTGTACCTGCAGAGGGCTGCAAATCTAATGCTGGAACAGATTTGGAAGCACTTGCAATCCACGGAGGAAAGTACAACCTCTTGTTTGAACAGAATTTATATGCTTCAGAAGGCCGAGGTCTGGCTGAGGGAGTTATAATGACTATGTTTAATTGCACTATGATTTATTATCTGGCTAAACAAGTATGACCAAAGCTGTGTGAGTAAGTGAAGTTTTATTAATAATATTATTGGTCTTGTTAAAAGGTTTAATGGACTTTCAGTGCTTTAATTACTGTGTGGCTTTTAGTGAGAACACACCAGAATACATGCG
This sequence comes from Pseudorasbora parva, assembly GCF_024679245.1. NCBI lineage: Eukaryota > Metazoa > Chordata > Actinopteri > Cypriniformes > Gobionidae > Pseudorasbora > Pseudorasbora parva. The sequence goes on from NC_090190.1 coordinate 3,445,983, forward strand.
TCTCAACTATGAGGCCGATCAATAACAGTCAGGGGGAGAGGAAGAGCAGGTTGTGTTGTAATTATGATGTCAGCAGCACCAGTTTTCTTCAAGATTCATCTGCCCACAGAGCCACAGAGCCAATGGCCAGAGTCTAGGCCAGTGTTAAAATGGAGGTTAATTGCAAAAACCTAATGTATTAATTCATTTTTTATATTTCAGCAGTGTGTATATGTTTCCCATAAACACATTTTTTGTTGTTGTTGTTGTTGTTTTGATGCTTTATTCAGTGTTCGAACTATACTGTGGCCTTTGGGGGAGCCCACTTTTCGGGGGGGGGGGGGGGTGCATCCCTATACACAAAAGAGGACGTGTATATTCCTTCACACACAGACGAACGCGTCAATCTATTGCTTAATGCATTGCGGAGACTCTTAATATACAATTTACAATCATTGAAGAACATCTTTGATTTTAATGAAGGAAGAAAAAAACAAGAATTGATAGGTCAAAAAGTCCACAAATCTATAAACAAAGCATCCGGCTGTCTTTGAGTTCACATGAACAACGGTTGAAGTTACTCGTCAGGCTACAGAAGAATACCATAATTCAATCGATAGTCGCGCAGACCTATATCAACCCAGCCACAACACATAATTGGGAATAACATGCCTTAACACAGAAGCGACCACAGAGGCTTGAGGTCAGCCTCTTTTTCTGTTCTTCCAGAAATCCAAGATCAAGAAGTGGATATTCGTTTTTGTTTTTTCTGCGAATCTTTGCGTTGACATGTACTAAACATGAGTGGAATTTGCACCGCAGTGCCACCACACCTTGATGGTCATGACAAGAACAGCATGTATAGTTATCTTTATTGAAGTGAATTAGATTTAAACTGCCGTCATGCATGAATTAATTATATATTTTTAGCAATTTTACAAATAATAATCCACAATGATTACATTACATAAAAATGAAATTGCACCTCAAAATAACACAGTGTCAATATTTTTGAGACCCCCCAAAATTTCACAAATCACGTTTTCAGGGGAGCCGAGCTCCCCCTAGCTCCCCCGTAGTTCGCACCCTGGCTTTATTGAATTAATTATTACCACGATGTCCAGTCCCAATCCCTATCTTTCCAGCACATGAGCGGTGACGTCAAAGGCAGCAGACAGGAAAAAAAGTCGTTTTCATGCTTTTTAGAGCCCTTCAGAAAAAAATCTGTCACTTCTAACACAATCGTTCCCTATCCCCTATATAGTGCACTGTCTGATCGTTCCCTATCCCCTATATAGAGCACTGTCTGATCATTCCCTATCCCCTATATAGTGCACTGTTTGATTGTTCCCTATCCCCTATATAGTGCACTGTCTGATCGTTCCCTATCCCCTATATAGTGCACTGTCTGATCGTTCCCTATCCCCTATATAGTGCACTGTCTGATCGTTCCCTATCCCCTATATAGTGCACTGTCTGATCGTTCCCTATCCCCTATATAGTGCACTGTCTGATCATTCTCTATCCCCTATATAGTGCACTGTCTGATCGTTCCTTATCCCCTATATAGTGCACTGTCTGATCTTCCCCTATCCCCTATATAGTGCACTGTCTAATCGTTCCCTACCCCCTATATAGTGCACTGTCTGATCGTTCCCTATCCCCTATATAGTGCACTGTCTGATCGTTCCCTATCCCCTATATAGAGCACTGTCTGATCGTTCCCTATCCCCTATATAGTGCACTGTCTGATCGTTCCCTATCCCCTATATAGTGCACTGTCTGATCGTTCCCTATCCCCTATATAGAGCACTGTCTGATCGTTCCCTATCCCCTATATAGTGCACTGTCTGATCGTTCCCTATCCCCTATATAGTGCACTGTCTGATAGTTCCCTATCCCCTATATAGAGCACTGTCTGATCGTTCCCTATCCCCTATATAGTGCACTGTCTGATCGTTCCCTATCCCCTATATAGTGCACTGTCTGATCGTTCCCTATCTCCTATATAGTGCACTGTCTGATCGTTCCCTATCCCCTATATAGTGCACTGTCTGATCGTTCCCTATCTCCTATATAGTGCACTGCCTGATCGTTCCCTATCCCCTATATAGTGCACTATGTGCCATTCACCATGTTGTAAATAGTAAATGTGTGAACAAGTGACTGTTTTCAGCTGAAGCTTCAGTGTCTGTTTATAATGTAGTAGGGGTCGAAGTAAGAGACTATATGTTTGAATGCTTATATCTTCAAAATATGAATTATGTCATTGTTTTAGACCACACTAGCTTATAGATAACAGCAAGGCTAACGTAAAAGTAAAAACTTAATGTGATGGGGACTTAAAAGCATTAGAGGACGTTCACACAGAACCAATTTAGTTTCAATCCACTGCTCTACTTTTTTATTTCTAAATGAAAGTGTTTGTCAGCTGCACTCGCATCTTTTGCCTTGTGCGTGACATGGCATTCTAAAAACGCGGCGCTCTGTAGACCTTGCATTTGTTTTTCCATTCCCCAGACCTGAGTTGCTCAGTTTTTCATTCCACTGCGCTACTTTCCTATTGTTATTCCTTGTAAACACGCTAGACGGACGTTTTGAGCTTTGCACTTGCGTCACATGACATGGCATGACATGACATACAGTAAGTTCAACTTTTTGTTTCAAGTTTCCGAATTTTTGTTTCAATTGTGATCATAACATAGCTAACGTTTGCACAGTGGCTTGGTTGTGTTTGTGTGGAAGGCGTTTCATGAGTATCAATAATGTGGCCTATATCATGCGATCTGACATACGAAACCGTTGATATCACACAGTCTTTGCTTTGCACCAAGATCACTCTGGGATCGTATCGTACAATCTGACAAGCAACAATCGCAAAATAGTCACGGCAGAACAAATCGCCCAGTGTGCACCCGCTTCACACCCCTGTCAGTCGGTGTAATGCCAACAAGCAGACAGGAGCACTGCTGTGTTTGATAACCTAATAAACCTAGTAGTAGAATCAAAGCCTCAGAGCTCAGTATCTGCATCTCATAGCAACAATGGAGAAATCTCACACCAACACAAGCGCATGTGTAGTGTACGTCTGCAGGAATAAAAGGGTTTCGCTGCTAGTTTGCGGGAAGACGCAAATCCCGCTAATTACCTAGAGAACATTTGACATTTTTCAGAAGTTCAAGACAGGTGTAATTAATGCTGGTAGAACTTTTTTGTAATAAGAGATTTTTTTCTAATCCAGCAGCACAGTACTCACACATCACCCTTTTTTCCCCAGGTGACCTGTCGTGACATTTGGCATTTCTTAAATTACTTTGCTGATACGACCAATAATTAGGAATGAAAAACACTGCTTTTCTCTTTCTAAGAGGCTCCTTGGCTAATTGGCTTTTTGTTGCTGTGCAGTTTTGACAGGAGTTAGTGCTTCACCTCTTAATAAAACCTGCCAAAAGAGTCGCCATTCTACATCGGTAAGGTAGCGGCCATGACCGTGCATAGATTTCTGTAATGATTTGATTTCTGGCAATGAAAGGAAGTCATATCTGTGGTCTCATTAAAGTTTCCTCAGATCAGGCCCTCTTCAAGACACAGAGGATCTGTCGGTCCTCCTATGCTTTACATTGTTTCTCGCACGCAAGAAAATTAGGCGGGAAATTCCACATGGGAAGTGAAAGGTGTAATCTGACTATTATTTACATTAATTTGTGACTTTTCCCTTGTGTTTGTTTAGTTGCTTCTCACCAACGCTGAGAATCCACAGACTGTTATTATCTATTGTGTATGGGCTGCGCAGCTGCTCATTTTTACATCTCATGGCATAATTATATTCTGCACACAAAGTGGAAATTGATACCACTTAATTGGATATACACTCACCTAAAGGATTATTAGGAACACCTGTTCAATTTCTCATTAATGCAATTATCTAATCAACCAATCACATGGCAGTTGCTTTAATGCATTTAGGGGTGTGGTCCTGGTCAAGACAATCTCCTGAACTCCAAACTGAATGTCAGAATGGGAAAGAAAGGTGATTTAAGCTATTTTGAGTGTGGCATGGTTGTAGGGGCCAGTCTATTTCACAATCTGCTCAGTTACTGGGACAACCATTTCTAGGGTTTACAAAGAATGGTTTGAAAAGGTAAAAACATCCAGTATGCGGCAGTCCTGTGGGCGAAAATGCCTTGTTGATGCTCGAGGTCAGAGGAGAATGGGCCGACTGATTCAAGTTGATAGAAGAGCAACTTTGACTGATATAACCACTCGTTACAACGAGGTATGCAGCAAAGCATTTGTGAAGCCACAACACACACAACCTTGAGGTGGATGGGCTACAACAGCAGAAGACCCCACCGGGGACCACTCATCTCCACTACAAATAGGAAAAAGAGGCGACAATTTGCATGAGCTCACCAAAATCTTGCTTTGTCTCGATTTCCGTTGAGATTCAGATGGTAGAGTCAGAATTTGGCGTAAACAGAATGAGAACATGGATCTATCATGCCTTGTTACCACTGTGCAGTCTGGTGGTGGTGGTGTAATGGTGTGGGGGATGTTTTCTTGGCACACTTTAGGCCCCTTAATGCTGATTGGGCATTGTTTAAATGCCACGGCCTACCTGAGCATTGTTTCTGACCATGTCCATCCCTTTATGACCACCATGTACCCATCCTCTGATGGCTACTTCCAGCAGGATAATGCACCATGTCACAAAGCTTGAATCATTTCAGATTGGTTTCTTGAACATGACAATGAGTTGACTGTATTAAAATGGCCGCCACAGTCACCAGATCTCAACCCAATAGAGCATCTTTGGGATGTGGTGGAACGGGAGCTTCGAGCCCTGGATGTGCATCCCACAAATCTCCATCAACTGCGAGATGCTCTCCTATCAATATGGGCCAACATTACTAAAGAATGCTTTCAGCACCTTGTTAAATCAATGCCACGTAGAATTAAGGCAGTTCTGAAGGTGAAAGAGGGTCAAACACAGTATTAGTATGGTGTTCCTAATAATCCTTTAGGTGAGTGTGTATATATATATATATATATATATATATATATATATATATATATATATATATATATATATATATATATATATATATATATATATATATATATATATATATATATATATATATATATATATATATATATTATATGAATATACTGTTATTCAGATGTTATATAACATCTCTGAATTATGTATTTGAATTTAGCAACTGACATTAAAGTCCCCATGAAATCTAAATGGACGTTGTTTTAGCTTTTAGTACGAATATGTTACTGTTATCTATAAGCTAATGCGCTCCAAAACAACAAAATCCATATTTTGAAGATATAAGCATTTAAAACTTACATTCTCTCATCACTTTACACTTCAGTTTCACATCAGAGATTCTGTCCAATCAAATGTTCTCTAGAATATGTTCACATATTTACTATTTTCTAAATGGTGAATGGCACAAAGTGCACTATATAGGGGATAGGGAACAATCAGACAGTACACTATATAGGGGATAGGGAACGATCAGACAGTGCACTACATAGGGGATAGGGAACAATCAGACTGCTCTATATAAGGGATAGGGATCGATCAGACAGTGCACTATATAGGGGATAGGGGACAATCAGACAGTGCACTATATAGGGGATAGGGAACGATCAGACAGTGCACTATATAGGGGATAGGGAACGATCAGACAGTGCACTATATAGGGGATAGGGAACGATCAGACAGTGCACTATATAGGGGATAGGGAATGATCAGACAGTGCACTATATAGGAGATAGGGATCGATCAGACAGTGCACTATATAGGGGATAGGGAACAATCAGACAGTGCACTATATAGGGGATAGGGAACGATCAGACAGTGCACTATATAGGGGATAGGGAACGATCAGACAGTGCACTATATAGGGGATAGGGAACAATCAGACAGCGCACTATATAGGGGATTGGGAATGATCAGACAGTGCACTATATAGGGGATAGGGAACCATCAGACAGTGCTCTATTTAGGGGATAGGGAACGATCAGACAGTGCACTATATAGGGGATAGGGAACAATCATACAGTGCTCTATATATTGGATAGGGAACGATCAGACAGTGCTCTATATAGGGGATAGGGAACGATCAGACAGTGCACTATATAGGGGATAAGGGAACGATCAGACAGTGCTCTATATAGGGGATAGGGAACAACCAGACAGTGCTCTATATAGGGGATAGGGAACGATTCAGATAGTGTAAATATGCTTTCCACTTTAGTGGGTCTTTAAGGCCTGTTCAAACCAAGTAAAACACAAACAAATAAAATAAAAGCAAACCACATCTTGAACTCCAGTGAACTTACAATGACCTCCAGTGAAGTCCACAAGACCGTAGTGTCCCATTTGCTCATGAGTGCCCCACTTACGGTTGATATGTGCCCTTGATGCACACTTTTGCCCTGAAGCAAGCTCCGCAACAAAATTTTAACCGACAGTCAAACCGCCGCAACATCAGGAAACTGTGGACTCGTAGAAAGTCGTGATGAGTGAGTTGATTCACTCTGATTCAGGGCAAGTGGTTTTCTAAAATGACTGGCCACTCAGCATTATCACTGGGCACAATTTTGACATCAATACCATGAGGAAAAACTGCCATTTAGATTTTTAATATTATCTCATAATTTGTGACTTTGAGACCTGAGGCACAGACCCATTATCCTGTTACACATGCGTTTTCTTTCTCAACTGTTTACGTTCACTTTTTTTCATTATTTTGTGTGTATTTGACTGTTAAGAGCAATAAGCAGCGGAAAATAACTCAATTTAGTGCTGAGAGGCGGCTTTATGTGCGCACACTTTGGGTGTGAGCACAAAATCTGCAGAAATGAGTAAAATTATGTGGAATACACGCAATACCATGGCAAAATTCAAGCCCCGTAACAGCAACAATATTCACCCGGAGCAAATGAAACGAGTGAGGAGAGATGAGAGAGAGAAGGCAAAGCTGGTATTGTGTATCTATTCTGCAGAAAATGAGTATTGGAAGCATTTCAGATATTTCAGTATCAATATGTATTGAAAAATATGTTATTTATATTGCTTATTGTTAAATGTTACAAAGTTTTGATAGCTAAATGAATTGTTTTCCATCCAATCAATTAAAAATGAATGAAATAAACAATGGCGCATTGGGACTTATCTGTGCGAGGGAACCAATACAGATTTTAAATCTTGCTGTGCATGATTTTGTGCTGAAAATGTGTTAGGACACGCCATATTCCTCCTTTATTAAATATGGCACCTTTTACATCTCCACATGTCCTTGTGTGTAGGGATGAGGGATATCTCGGTGAGTATCAGGGATTACTAATATCTTTAAACGCAAATGTCAACCCTGCAGAGGCTGCACACTTAATGTTGAATCATGCTGATGTTTTCATTTGAGTCCCTTCACACAAATCTAGAGATATATTGAGCCTTTCCTTTGGGATTTCCAGACCCTAGTTTAAATGTCAAGTGTTTCAGCCGGAGATGGTGCACAATGCCTTCAGAGCGGTTGCCTCCTGTTCTCTGTGGCCTCCGCCGTTCCTCTGTATATTTGCCTCTCCTCTTCCACCTTGACTCCGCTCCCTGCCGTCACAGTATAAGGCAGATGTGTTCCAGCAGTGTGATTGCTTTCATTCGTACGGCAGTTCTCAGTGGTGGAGCTCGCTCTCTGACACACACACACACACACACACACACACACACACACACACACACACACACACACACACACACACACACACACACACACACACACACACACACACACACACACACACACACACACACACACACACACACACACACACACACACACACACACACCAACAGGTTGCTGAAATACTGTGCAAATGCTCTGCTTGAATGGCTTTCTTTTTTTCATCTTCTCTTGTATTGATCTAGTCTCCATATGTAATGGCATCCGTGCCGCATGGCTTTAATGTCAGGCGCTACATGCCTTCTGCACTTTGTTGCTTTTAATTTGCCACTTTGAGTCAGACATCCCTGTTCTTCCAAAGCCTCGATACATTAATTAAAGGATTTCTGCAACAGTGTAACAGAGCAATGTTTGGGGTGGCAATGAAATGATAAATAATCACTTGAAACCATGTGGAATTATAGCCCAAATCTGCCTTGTTTTGAGTCAGACCCTCATGTTTATTTTATGAGCTGTTGTGAAGCTAAAATAGCGTGACAGTCACGAGTGTCAAGTGTACTGGTGTAGACTTTATCCGGTGAGGTTCTTGGATCTGTCATCACAAAGGGAGACATTGGTGTTGTTTTGTTATTTTTAGTGAATTCTGCTATAAATATTAAGCAGGCGTTTTGGAGAAGCACAAGTTCAGAAAGCGTTTGGCTCCATTTTTTGTGTTGTTCGGGGCTTGACATGAACATCCGACAACCCACCTCTACTAGCCAGTTTGTCGGGTTGAATTGTATCTATAAATCAGAGGCGGACAGCAGTGGAGTATTTCTACTCTGCTTAAGTATATTTTTCAGTGTTTTTCTTTTGGAAACTTTTACTTCACAACATGCCAATGCATAATGTCATACTTTTTACTGCATTACATTCCATATTGAATTAAGAGCAAGAAAGTACTAAGTATTAAATGTTAAAAAATGAAAAGTAGTGCAGTAAAAAGAATGACATTATATATTATGCTTTAGAATGTAGTGAAGTAAATGTTTTCCAAAGAAAAACACTGATAAAGTATTAACTCACTAACTCATAACCTGCAATATAAAGTGTATTGTTTTTATAATATCGAAATATCTGAAATGCATCCAATACTCATTTTCTGCAGAATAGATACAACATACCACACAAATAGATTACACACAAACCCGACTCCTCTCGCTCACTTGATGCTGTTATGCTTCATATTTTTATGGAAATTTTTCAAGATGAATAGGAAGTTCAATAGAACAGCATTTCATTGAAATTGCATCTTTTGTAACATTATACTTGTCTTTACTGTCACTTTTGAACAGTTTAATGCATTCTTGCTCAATAAAAGTATTCATTTTCGGATCCCAAACTTTTTAATGACAGTGTATATGAATTGATAACCAATGTTTCTGTGTTTCCCGTGTGGTGTGTGTGTTTATACTTAATAACTCATAAATTGTGAATCTGCTACAGGAGTGGATGAACTGATCCCACTGGTGCGCTTGGTAAGGAGATTGCAGTACTTGAACTTTAAGCCAACTTCCTAAAGAGCACAGGCTCCATGTAACCGTAATGAGGGACACTTAAGCCCTTCATCTGTATTCAGTGTGTGGATTGCCAATAAACCGATGGAGAGAGTGGTCTTCGTGGAATCATGGGTTTAAGGCAGAGGTGAACTCAAATTGCTGAGGCAGGCTTTGAGAGGGGCTGAAGATCAAATTTATGCACAGTGGTCGTATATCATCAGATATGCTGTATCTTGATTGTTTAAAAAAAACATGAAAGGGATTTCAAGGAAGTCGGGCCACCAGTGTCAAGAGGTTGCAGTCGCTGCTCAGATGTTTGATACTCAAGTTGAAGGGAAAAGGCTGACTGTATGCATAATTGTTTCATTTAAGACAGAATAAAACATGTTCCAGACTGGAAATGGGTCTGCTAGTTCTCAAACATCAACAAATCCTGCTTTCATGGCCTTTCTAGTAATTGACTGAGGGAAGTCTGTGAGGACAAAGTTCATACGGTCTTCAAAGCCTCAGGACTCAATATTTTCCTGCATCGACAAAACTATTATCCTCGGAAACTGTTTGGCCGCAAACGCACGGCCTCTTTGTGCCATCAAATCTTTCATACATTATAGCTTTAATGAGAATGCTTTATTCCAATTGTTACGTCCTTAATCATTTTTGGATTTTATTTATTTCCCCAAAAGGACTGAGACACACACACACACACACACACACACACACACACACACACACACACACACACACACAGGCTGTCTTTTGTTCAGAATTAAGAGGCTGTTCACACTCCTCGTCTCTGGCTTCAGGAAAGGCTGTGTTTGCTGACTATTTAACATGCTTTGGCCTGTGTTCATTTTAACGCTTGCTGTAAGACACGACTCTCCTACCCTGAGGAAATCTGCACAATTTATGACGTTTCGTAAGAATGGTTGCGGGGCATGAGCTGACAGCTCTGATGATTTTTATCCTCTCTCTTGTTCATCTAGCGGAATAAACATTTCCAAAGAAAAGAAGATTGTAATGAAATAAAAATAAAATCAGTTAAACAGAAGCAAGTATAATTATGTAGTTCCATCCACATATTTTTGTCTTTACATTTTGAGTTATTGTAGAAAAAACGGATGGAATTACAAGATGTGCATATATTTCTAAAACTGAGGCAACTAAATGTTACTGGTAGTCACTGTATGCAGATTTTGCGGTATAAAGACTCAGATTTGACTTTATTTTGCTCTCCTCACTTACATAAATGAAGTAAAATGTCCTGCACACACTATAGTGAAAAATGATATCTGGTGTCTGAATCATTTTTGGTTTGACTGTAAATATATTAAAACAATTTTTTAGCTTATTTATGAATAGAAAGATGGCATAATTTGAAATATTGAAGGAAAGGGAAAGGGAAAGGCAGAGCAGTGCTGTAATAGGACCCTTTCATCAGTTCAGCTGTCTGCTTTCCTCCATTTCCTCCAAAGTCACTTTGCACTTGTGCTTCTGGAACATTCCTTGAGTTCCTTCTGAGGGGTGCTGCAGTTCAGCGATAAGCATTGCTCTCTTTCACATTCATTCTTCCGCCATGCTTCCCTGAAGTCCTAAAGTCCTATCAACGCCTCCAGCCAGTGTGTGTGAGACAGGGAAAGTGTGTGTGCTTCATGTGTGTGTGTGTTTTCCTCCCTTATGTTATTGTTTTTGTGCAATTTGCTTGTAACCTTACATCACGCTGTGCTTGCAATAGTTTCGTAAAACTCTGAGAGGTTACATGCAACCAATATTTTCCTGATTATTCCATTCTGTGTTGTTTCTATACAAATGTTCATGTTTCACCTTCACTTACACATTTGGGCTTCGGTTGCTCCTCTGTCTTGCCTCGAGTAACATCACAGGCACAGTTTAGAGAGCATTTAAAATGAGAACAGCCACATGCGGCGCAGACACGCTCCAAACACACTGATATTGCGCTTAAAAAAATGTTTGTTTACAGCAAACAAGGCAAATTGTGGCATATTTGAGATGCACATTGCATCCGTCATAATCCCAGTCAATGAGCATTACCGTCGTTCTGCTTGTGTGATTTTACAGCACACAAATGAATGATCAGAAACGAAACAATGAGGGCGGCTCAAGATGCGCAGCGTCCTGGCCCGGATTTTAAAACGTGCTCTTCCAGGCTCCGTCACTGTTGGCTCGCCATCAAAGTGAGCTGGGAAACAGGGCCAGCCAGCTGGGAAATGGCACATCAGCACAAACAGAGCCAATCAACATTAGCCCAGGCTCACCCCGAGAACAATAATGCGAGGGCTGGAAAGTATTTACCGGCGCTGTGATGGGCTCCACGGGGTGCGTGATCCTTACTTACCCTCCAACCTGTTTTAGACATTAGAGCACTGTGGCCTTCATTAGAGCACAGGGCTGTTTTTCATCATCATCATCATCATCATCATCTGCATTTAGCAGGGCATCTCCAGTGGTTTAATGAACACCTGCTCGTGCAAACGCCGTGATGTGTCGGCAGCTGAGCGGGGAAATTAAATGATAGTGAAGTGGTACGTCATTGAGCCGTTTCTAATATGTTCAATGCTTATACGATGTACTATTAAGTCAAGTCATCTTTATTTATTTAACAACTCTATTTCACACTTTTCAACAGCCTCTAACAAGGGATTATCAAGGAAACTGCAAATGAAACACCCCGAGAAAGCTTAGCATTCACAGCTTGCACTAACGTACCTCATATAAAGGAGAACCATACTTTACAAGTGAATCTTTGCCATCCACACTGAATCTCTGCCATTATCAAAACAACACACACTTCATTAATAAACAGCAACGAGCCCCAGTCATGTGACATCTCCCTAATTAAGATGTCTAGAGGTTAGATCAATTAAGAAGATAATTGAAGGAAGTGTATGTAAGATTGTGGCCAAAACTGGCACTGCAATCACTTTTAGATGACTGTAGAGCGGTGTAAAAGCAAAGAAATCAACAAAACTAAACGAACAAAACTTCACTAATGAGAGTTAGTCGACTTCGAGTTGCAGAGTTAGTGAAAGTTTAGTGTATTAGTAGATTGTTAGTCTACTAATACACTCATTTTAGTTTTGCTAGTTTTGTTTTCTGAGGCACATTTATAAAAGCTACTGAAAGGCCGTAACTAAACTAAAGCTAATCCTGAATTAATCTAAGCCCTGTCTGTGAAACAAGGCCAATGTAATACAGTCAAACCAAAAATGATTCAGACACCAGATATCATTTTTCACTAGTGTGTGCGGGACACTATAGTTATTTTCTGTAAGTGAGAAAAGCAAGTCAACTCTGACATATTACACCCATAAATGCTTCATACGGTGGCTACCAGTAAAATTTGAGACCAAATGATTGAGACGCTTTGACCTGTCATTAGTTGAGCTAAATTAGTATTATCTAATTGTGTTCTTAAATCTAACAGCTGATTGGTTGATTATAATCCATTACTTCCCTTTCTATCAAAGGTGTCTGACATTATCAAGATGAATTTGTTCTGACACAGTTTAACTCTGAGTTCTTTATCATATTTTATTACCGTTTTCCAAACTATAGCGAATAAACTGTGATAATATGAGAACATGTTGAAGCTGTTTGAATTAAATTTGGTTTGACTATATTTGTTCTAGTTTTTTATTTAGGGACTGGATTGGCGCGGTTGTTGAACCGTTGTGAGTTCAGCCCAGCAGGTGGTGTGTGTGTGTGTGTGTGAGAGAGAGAGAACGGCGCTCTCCATGGTGCTGAACATCACTTGTGTGTTAAGCTCAGGCTTATTCATGAACAGAAGGAAAGACCTTGCCTGCATTGGCTCAAACATTTGTGTGTACTTTCTAATATAGCATAAACCGAGGAGTAAGACTGGGTCTGTATCCGTTGTGCTCCGTCAGCACTAGCTCTAAAATCAACTCCTGTAGATAAAAGACCAGCCTCGGTGTTGGCAAGCTATACAACCACTTATTCCAACTTTCTCATCTTACATCACTAGAACCTACCAAACTCATTGTTTCATTGTTAGAATAACAAGAGCAATGCATTTCACTTTATAGTCATTTCAAATTATATATTCATGATTTATGAATGAAAATGTGTTCCTCTAATTTAGTTCACTGCCATTTTATAGTCTGGAATGACTATTAGACTATTAAAATGATCTTTTATAGTGATGTTGTATATTTTAATGTATTTTAAATATAGCTTTGTATAAAAGTAAGATGGCTGTCTCGTATATCTCAAGTTTAGATTGACACTATTGAAATTTCACATAGGCTATTCATATCCATGAAGATGAAATGCTTTGGTTTCATGGTGTACATATATCGCATGCGTTAAAGCAGTGCCATATTTAAATAAACCATACTGAGTCCACATTAAACATCTGGGATGTTACATTTTATTTCACACAAGTATTTAGGATATATTTATGATATTAAGGGGGGAAATAACAACTATGAACAACTATGACATAGACATCAGGGGTAGAAAAAAAAGAAGCTAAACACGGTTAAAAAGAAAGTTTACTTTAAAAAATATTATGCATACCCTCTATCTATATCTACCTCTGTATTTATTGCATTGCATATTGTATGCTCAGGGTGACAGATTGAAAAGTAGACATGCTATTTACGACTGGATGTAACTTTTGATACTTTTGTGGTAAAAGTGGCTCTCCTATTGATAGAAAAAAATGCAAAGCCCACTGGTCTAAATGGGTATTCAAGAGTATTGCAAACATTCATAACCCACATTCAGCTGTAGATCTGTGACCAGTGAAGATCTGCGCGCCTGCTGACTTTCTCAATGTCAGGCAACAGCACAAAGCTGAGAACATTTCACAGTTTTTGCGAAAACTGCATGACAGACACCTAGCTGTCAAGGACAGTCTATCTTTCTTTCTCCGCATCTCCGTCAGTCTGTCTTTCTTCAAGAAAACAGGCCTTATTTGGGCCCAGTACCAAAACCATTAAAAAACGAAATGGTGCAATTCAATACTTTTTATTAGCGCTGTCAAATAAATGTATTTATGAAGGCGAATGGTGGAATATCTCTTAAACGAGTTTATTAATTTATCATGCATTGCTTCTGTTAACATGCTAAATTGACAGACTCATCGTTTATATTTAGTCGTCTTATCTGGACCCGACGGAGAGTCTCTGTGGTGTGCATGATTCTGATTGTACTATGTGTCAAGTTAAGTGCTATTTTCTGGCGATGACGGTCCCTGCTGAGCTGAGGCAGAAGGAGAGGTGTAATATTTCTTTCTAATCTCATTCTGTGCTCAGAGTCTCAGAGGCAGAGCGATCTCTCGCCCACGTCTCACGACTGCTAACCCACTGAAGTTTTCATATCACACGACCGTACAGCGCTCTCACCTCTTCACCCAAATGAGGCCCAACTTCCTGTAGGCTGCTTCGTATTACTATCCCAAATCCCACACAAAGTTATAAATTCACCATTTCAGAATGGAAAGGATCAAATGACGTTCATTTAAAAGAGATTATTTACTCACCCTCATGGCTCATGTTGTTACAGACGTTTGTGCCGTTATTTATTTCCCACTGAACAGAAAAGGAGACAAAAATAAGCTATTTAATAATCATCCCCCCAGATTTAGCCAAATTTAAAAAGTCACAGTTACCTAAACAAATTAGATAACATGAAACATGTTGACATAATGACAGATTCAATTTTTGAATGTGGCAATTTGTATAAAATCAGTCATTTTTTCTTGTGAACTATACGTAAGCGTCTATTATGTGAAAAGGCTTATTCAAGACGGTACTACATAAATGTAGCATGCAATTTTTATGATCCCAGATCCCTCTTACTTAAAATTATTAAAATTGACTTTATATCCTGCAAGGTTTATGAAACCTATGAGCAGAAATGTATCTTAGGATGCTTTTGCAGACTGTCGGAGTCTGAGAATCACCAGTTACTGTTGAGATGAAATGCCTATTACAGTTCACATTCATCTTTAATGAAATTAACGGCATTAGAATTCAAAGGAATCACATAATCTAAAATACTTTATAGGTGTAACTGAAACATACACACAAATGTTTGAGGCTAAACACCTATAAAAGTATAAAATACTTTAACTATAAAAATACCTATTTAAAAGGAAACTGTAATGAAATGCAGTTACTCAAAGAATATAGACCATCCATCCATTCCGTCCGTCCGTCCATCCGTCCTTCTATCCATCTATCTATCCATCCATCCATCCTTCCTTCCATCCTTCCATTTATCCATCCAAAAATGTCTGAACTTCCTGTAAACCTCATATTATTATCCCAAAGTTATAAAAAAAAATATATATATATAAAATATATTCATATATATAAATATATATATATATATATATATATATATATATATATATATATATATATATATATATATATATATATATATATTCAGAATGTAAATCTTTAAATTACGTTCATTATAAATAGACAGTACACCAAAAAATAAAATTGCTGTCATTATTTACTCGCCCTCATGTGCTGTTATTAATTTCCCAAATAATAATAAAATAAAATAGCATAATTTAAATATATTATGGATTATTATGGATTATTAATTCAAGCGTTGGGGATAACACCTTAAGTAAATTGAGTTACATAATCAGAATAATTTTTTTAAAGTAACATATAAAGTAATACATTTTAAATTAACAACAATATCTGAGTTACTTTTTCAGACAAGTAACACACGTAACTTTGCTTTCCCATGTATTTACCTCTACTGTACAGGTGTAAATGTGCATTTGCTTCATCTTGAGGCTGTGTGTGTCACTTTTGGTGTGAATTTTTTGGGATTTATTAAAAAAAACAGAGAAGCGAGCCCAGCCCTGGTGAGCAGAAGTAACGCAGAAGTAACGGAGTACATTACTTTCCATGAAAAGTAACTAACACAATTAGTTGCTTTCTAAGGTGAAATGCAATATTTTAAACCGTTACTTTTAAAAGTTACTTTTTTCGCCAACGCTGATTCATTTACTTTATTTATTTACTCATCCAAACTGGCTTCCTTTTTCTATGTACGGCATCAAAGACAATCTTTTAATATCTGTCATATCTTGTCACACTTGCATTCTGCAAGAAAGCAATATGGAGAGAGAGGCGATGGGTGTTATATCAAACACGGCCCCACGAGAAACGTTCTCCGAGACAGGAGCGATCAGTTTAAATCTAGCAAGTGTAATCAGACAGCCTCATCTGTGACTAAATGTCTAATGTAGAACAATGGGACCCTCTTTTCCCAAAATATGTGCCGCCTGCTCGGTTTCTCATTATTGATCCACATCACGATGAGGAGATGAGATTTGTGGTCCCTTTGGTTCACATAGCAAACCAGTGAAAAGAACACATTAGAAGAAATCTCTTCAGTGGACTCAGGAGAAAATTATGTTCTTTCCTTTCCTTGTGTGTGTGTGTGTGTGTGTGTGTGTGTGTGTGTGTGTGTGTGTGTGTGTGTATGTGTGTGTGTGTGTGTGTGTGTGTGTGTGTGTGTGTGTGTGTGTGTGGACTGATACGGCTCTGTAATTTAAGCCGCCGCTTCGATGGGTGCTTCGGGGAGTTTCCAAAGGCACGCAGAGAAACATCTGTTAACAGATGCGCTTCTACACAAAGCTCTGCCATATTGTCTTTGTTAGAGAACAGTGCGGCCTCGCTGGGGAACCGTAACCGTATATATATTCCAGTTTTAATCACAACAAGTCATATAAACACACCCTGGAGTTCTACTTATTTATTGATATGCAAGTCTGATGATTATAGCACCTCAGGTTGAAGAAGTGTAACATGGAGGGCTCACGTTGTGTTTTACTACGACCGTGCAGGCGGCCAGCGCTCGCTGATCTGTCCTGGGGTTTGATTGATGTCCCAGTGATGATCATGCCTGCAGGAGATCCATATTTCATTAATCAAATGTGTTCCACTCACATTCCTCTCCACGGGCAGGGTTGTAGTGTCGGGCGTTGTAAATTCCAGCTCGCTCTTTTTTGTCAGGGTCCAAAATTAACACTCTACAAGTGCCAAATACTAATAAAACTGACTTTGTTGAGGAATTAAATATATTACCGTAAGCTTTTATGTGCTGTATATTGCACTATTTTGCTTGGTTTACGTTTCCTAAGCAGGTGTTCTTTTGTAGGATATTTACCAGATATTTGTATTTTTATTTAGTTAAAATCAAACTCGACATGTAAAACTAAACAAATGTGCAAAGAATTTTATCCTGATGCATTTTTATTTATTTAAGTGTTCTTTTAAAGAAAGAAGTGAAGTGACCGTTATTCATTACGACTGAACCGTTCGTTCAACCGATTTGATCAAAACGTTGAGTAATTGAATTGCTCATTCAACCGATACAAAATTGCTGATTCTTTGAGGAAAGAGTTAACAGGCTATCTTTTATTGCATCATTCATTAAAGCATTCCTTCAAAATCCCTGATTTGTTCATTAACAAAATGCTAGTAGCTCGGAAAACGCAAAAGTTGGGTTTCGAGCTGTTTGCTGGAACACTTTATTTGTCTGACTATCACCAGACCAAGTTTAATTTAAGATTGAACATTGGTCTGGAGAGTCTGCTCTGTATTTTTTACAGCACAAGAGGCGTGATCAACGGGCATTATTCAAATGACCCTGTACGCAATTGGATAGTCCTTCAACCAATCAAACCACAAGAGTCGTGATCAACAGGTATTAATCCATCGCTTCTCTATCCGTCATCGTGTTAAAACTGCCAATAACACGCCAGGTGGATAAGCCAGTCTGTGATTGGTTCCTGCAAAAGTGTGACAGAAGCAGTAGAAATTAACGTACAGGTTTACAGACTGAGTTCCAGGGCGAAATCAAATCGCCAGCAGATCAGGCTGGGTTTACCCGGTCTAGAATATCATAGCATATCAGCAGAACGTAGGTACTCACCCAAAACATTTCATTCATGCTGCAAAACCTAGTTAGTGTCAGTAAATTGGCCAAATGCCACCAAAGTAAAAAGTGTTTTTATCATCGCGTGAGCCGCACTGGTCAAAATCTTTAGATCCTTTAGATCATCATGGAAATATTTGTTCTTAAAAAATATCATGTTTTTTTTGTTTACAGTTTTGTCTAGTTGAATACTCTGGTGGATCACACTGAGCTTTTACTGTAAATACAGATTCAGACAGAAGGAAAAAACTCAGTAATGTAGTACACGGAAAGAAAATGAACAGTTGTATTTATATGCTGTTTTATTAAACGAGGTTCGGGAGGAACATCATTCAGAAATTTGACACAGGTGGAAGCTCTCAGCTAATCAACAAAAGAGGTGTATCCTGTATATACGCAGCCATCTTACCTCCATTTTGTTGACAGTTTATCAGCATCCCTTCTCTCCTTCTCCACATTTTGCTCTTTTTAGTTCTGAATAACACTTACATACAGAAGGGGTCGTGCCAAAATCTGAGCTCGAAGCCCTCCCCCTGGACAGCACGCCAGATACGCATTTAAATCTACTCTCTATAAATGATATGTAAGTGTGAACTTGTGAAACATTGAAATATACATACAGTTTGATAGTTTGACTGAGAATCAGCTCATCAGTTTTGATCAACGAGTCTGTGCATTGAGTCAGTGTGCAAACTGTAGACAATTGCACTAACTCTTTTGCACACGTGCCAAAACAAATGCAATTTGCTTGAATCAATAAGAAATTCTAATCTGATGTGAACAAGACACTTAGTGTTCAGAGATCTGAACTTAAGTCTTAATCGAGAAAGCCAAAGCGATGGAAAGACCGCCTTACTGTGAGTTACGAGGTTGTTAATCGATGTTATTTGCTTCTGTTGAAACTGTCAGCCTGCAATATTTCAACTTAGTGTTAAAATAATTGTTTAACAGAGGAATTAATGGTGAAAAACTACATTACCCATGCAAAAATTCAGGTCTCCAATTGAAAATTTTCTAGTGACTGATCACATGTAAATTTTTCAGGTGGCCGAATTGAATTTCTGTGAATTAAATTGTATCAATTCACAGAATTTAAATTCTGCCAACTGAAAAATGTACATGTGATCAGTCACTAGAAAATGTTCAATTGGAGACATTTTGTTTTACAGTTTGATGCAGCGCAGAAAGTTCCACCAATCAGAGAGTTGAAAAAAGATTCTAAAGCTCCTGTTTGCTCCGCCCACTCCCATGAAGCGCCACACATGACGTAACCGAGTCTGTCTCCCTACACTCTCAAATTGAATATAAATATGCATTTTTCACGGCTTTGTCTTTTTGTCTGATTTTCAAATACTTTTTGGCTTTAAATCAAATGTGCCAATATTATGATTCTCATTTTATCTGGTTGTCTTGCTCCATGACTTTAAATGCTTTGATGAAGACTTTTGCATGAATTTTTTTTTTTACTAATTACTAATGAGGTCTATTCGGCTGTGACTTTGTGTGGGAATATTTTCATTGGCTGTGCAAAAACAGACACAAGTAATTTATACTGGCTGCTATACAAATATTCTGGTGTGATTTTCATTGAGCAAAATGAAGTAAACGAGAATGTGAGACACTACGACACTAAAGATCAGGACGAACAGCCAAGAGCATTTTTCTCAAAAGCAATATCATATTCAATGAGTGCGTTATTATACAGCGAAGTGGAAAAATACCCATATTTGTTCATTTCGCAAACATGATCAATAAGTATGTTGAGTGAAAGAGTGAAAGACCATCAGAAGTTCAGCTTTTTTTCTTTTATTGTTGTAACTCCCAAAGACAAAAAATTTAGCTCCACTGATTGTGTTTTCAGTACCCTCATTTGCATGGCACATGCCCCGTGTTGCCCTCTCTCCATGTTATTTTTTTTCTTTTGTTTCAGCTGAGGTGGAGTGCCTAACACGGCACACAAAGACGGCGGCGGAGAGGGAGAGAGGCGTAGGCAGGCCGTGTGAAGGCACTGGCCCCAGGGCAGGCAATGCAATGCAGAGCAAACAAGCTTAACAAGTGAAAGTGCAGCTGAGGCCCACCACTGCACCTCTCTCCCGCTCCCGCTCCTGCTCGCGCTCTACCCAGCAGAGATTTATGTGCTGTGACACCACATCATATTACTGACCTGGATTCCCACTCCTGCGTGTTTGCCCAGCTGTTGGGACTGTTTTAACACCTTTCCTTTCATTAGTGGCCGCTGTGAGCGCAGGCATGCATCATTCCAGCTCTGCTGCTGATCCCTGTCCTTATTTTTGTGTTTTTCTCAGGACACTGTGTCTTAGCCACAACCACAATCAATCACGTTAAACATGAAGTGTCTTCTGGCTGGCTGAGATCACACCTGGTCATGGTCTGAAACATTCGTCAAGGGATGGTTCACCCAAATGATAATTCTCTCATGCTGTTCCAAACCTGTGTGACTTTCTTCTGTGGAACACAAAAAAAGATAGTGTGTAAAATGAGCTTAAAAGGATACGTTAAAAAAAAGAAATTCATTTTTGCGTGAACTATCCCTTTATGTATGGAAGACCAAAGTACTCAAAATAATTCAATATATAAATCAATGAATTATATAAAAACAGTTTATAGTTAATTTAATCATTAATATAACAAACCAATAATAATTAAATATATCTATTTTTTGTGACAACACATTGTTTAATATATTATACAATATCCTCTTTCACACAATATTGCATTTCATAATGAAATGTGATTCATTTGTCCATTCTTTAACACACACACACACACACACACACACACACACACACACACACACACACACACACACACACACACACACACACACACACACACACACACACACACACACACACACACACACACACCTACCCATCGCAGGAAACATTCTGCATTTTTACTTTCCCCAAAAAAACTCATCCTGTATGATTTATAAGCATTTTGTAAAGTGGGGACATGGTCAATGTCCTCATATTGCACCCTCTCCCTGTAATACCTGTGTCATGCCCATGTTATTATACACATTTATACACACACACACACACACACACAAAGCTAAAACTTGCCTGAAAAAGTACCGCTACTGGCGTAACAATCTACCCTGCAGAAAGATGAATCGTCTTGTCCTGTTTTAAGATTTGCAAATTGCAATGACAAACCAAATTGAGCTTGTGCGGCTGGAAGTCTTTGTGCTCAGACACTTAGGACGTGTAACGGGCCTAATCCGTTTTCTCTCCGGTCTTTTGTCATTCCGGATGCCCAGGTGCTACACACAGCATGATGTGACTGCGGCAAGATCAGGAAGGATCAACACTTTTAACATGAACGTAGAAATGAAAACAGGGAGATAAGACGCCAGCAGGTTTATATCCCACGGGAAAGCAGAGGAGGAAAGAGAGAGCGAGTTAATTTTTTTATTAGCATGTGCGATTTGCAGCTGTTTTGTGAGGGTGTTATTTGCATCTCTATAAACCCACAGTGATGATCGTTTTCCACTTTTGTGTGTGCATGAGGTTTATTACTTTGCGCACGAGCATTTAACGGAGTTTACCTGCAGTTGCTCTCTTTTGCATTCTTGACAAATCCATAATCGTGATCTGATTTGCCTCTTGGCGAGAGCCCTCGTGTTCATGTTTGTGTACGAGACGGCGATTATCCTCGGCCGAAGACAGAATCCTTCTGAATAACGGACAAGCTCTAATTTCCTGTTGCATCTGTCATGCTCCTGCAGACAAAAACTTCCACACAATTACACAATGACAAACCCGTTGTGACACCAGACGGACGGCCTTGCTGAGTTCTGTGTCTGACCTGAGGCTGGAAGTGTCGTGGCCTGCTGTTTGATGCTCTTTTACCCATAAATCCAGAGAGGGCTGCTGGATGCTCTGCTGGTCTTTTTTGCTTTGCTCTCGTGACATTTTGTACTTTTATGCTCATTAGATACAGTCTCTGAGGGCTTAATATTAAATGAGGCAAAATCTGTGAAGTGTTATGTTTCAGTTTGATTGCAAATGGATTATTCCAACATCATATCATATGGATAAAGATTAGTATAGTTTTGCATTTTCAAATGTTTTAATTGATTTTCCAAAACATTTTAAAGAGAGAAAATCAAATCAATACATCTAAAAAAGCTGTGTTCCAAATTTCAGGTTGATATCTTAAATAATTAGCTTTCAGTCAGATTTTGCTTGGACGCAGTACCAAACGGTTCCACTAGAGGAAATCTGTTTCCCATTAATTTCCAAACGCCCTAATTTCTTACCACAAACTACATGAGTGTGACTCAAGCGGCAACCTCCCCCAGTTTCTCTGGAAGCCCATACGGAAGTGACTTAAACTGCAATTCCTCGACTGGCCACTAGAGGCTCAAGAAGGAGCAGAATCTCATTGAGCTCATGTTAAAATGCCCAACTTTACAGCACAAACAAAAAAAACATGTTTACAACCTGGGAGAAATTGTGGTTTTGGTCTATACAGCTAAATTTGCCCTTCATTAAAACTGTGAGGGGGAGAATTATTTTATAACTTATTTGTTTATATTATATAATAATTAAGGCCACTTTGAGTGACAGGTGGATTGCCGTTTGTCTGCTGTCTGTCAGTCATCACGTCACCTCAGCTCCGCCCACGTCCCGCCTTTTTGCCCATTGTTAGTTGTCCAGGAGTGACACTGCTAAGATGCAATGGCTGAGTTTGAGGCTTTAAAAACTCTCTTCAGAAACCTATCGGTGACGTCACACACACCACGCCCATCAGGACACTTTCATGACCAAGTTTTGTATCGTTCTGATGAAGTAAACCAAAGTTTTTGTTAATAAAAATGACAGAACAGCACCAGATTCATATAAAAAAAGCCAATGTTTCAATGTTATTAAATATTTTTCCAAGATTATCCCATATAAATCATAGCATATGGATCAAGATTAGTTTTGCATTTTCAAATGCAGCAAATTATTTTAGGTATAATTTTCAATTTTACTTTTCAGTTATGTATTTTTTTTAGTTTTTTTTCTTTCTTTTTTTGAGTTGTGTATTTTGCATATTACAATTTCGATTTGTTTTTCTCATTTAACCTTTTTTAGTTATATTTCTGTTTAATTTGCTCTCAATTAAAGAATAAAGATGATATTGCATTGTCACATAACACATAGATAATCATATGAATTAATTCATTGTGAATTCATTCTGCTGAAAGAGGCACAGAAGAGTCTCGTATTGTTACACATTTAAATGTATCTAAATGAATTGCATTTAAATGTGTTAAGCAGGAATCCCAAGTGTGAAAAGCTCAATGCATCTGTTGAGTCTCCAGCAGAAGCGACAGAAGAAAGAGTCGTGCTGATTGTCATGACAATGACAGAACTTTATTTACCGAATCAAAGCTATCACACCCAGGGGCAACTGTGTGTTATTGTGTCTAATATGTCAAATTTCACAATATCAATGGCTCTTTACACATGAAAATATATAGCTGTGTATTATGTTTATGCGTATGTGTGTTCATGTCATCTGTGTTTTTTTTGTTTTTTTGTTTGGGGGGGTTTTGTGGAGGGGGGGGGGGTAGGTTTAGTGGTTGGGTTAGTGTAAGGGGAGAGAATATACAGTTTGTACATTATAAAAACCATAACCACACTCAAAAAAATTCTGGGTTAAAAACAACCCAAGTTGGGTTGAAAATGGACAAACCCAGAAATTGGGTTGTTTGAATGGGTACATTTACTAAGGTTCAAACAATTTCTGGGTTTGTCCATTACCAACCCAACTTGGGTTGTTTTTAACCCAGCATTTTTTTGAGTGCATTATGAAGAGTCCCCACAAAGATAGTGAACCAGACGTGTGTGTGTTTGTTGGGTGACTTTGTTTTTTTTAAAAAGTCACATTACTGTACAATTTTACACATTACACACAATAACAGTTATATTTAGGTGTGAATTCCAGGTTGATTGGGACACTTTTAATTTTAACAGCATAAATTGTGATTTATACATATACTGTTTGCTCTTCATAGCTGTATTTATATTTCCCCACAAGTGTATAAAAAAGTCTGTCATGTGCAGATCACACTTTCAGTCTCTCACACATTCAATGTCTAAGCTTTTAAGTAATAACAAAAAATCTGTAATGCTAACGCATCCAAATTATCAATGAGAGTCTTAAATCAACCAGGAGGATCTGAACAGATTTTCACTCTGCAAGACGAACATACAAAGATGGAACAAAACACAGTCAGCAAAGCCATTTCTGCCAAGAACGGTGCTTGGTTTTGGGACTTCACTGCAACACTTTCTTCAAAGTCTCAGTCATCTAATCTTGATAAGCGTTGGATCTGGAGTAGAAAGCATTTTGCCACATTATGGGACCCGCAATGAAGCGTTATGTCTGGAGGCAGCATCGTTTCCTCTAGTTTCATCATGCCTTCCCTTATGAGCACTGCCATGGATCTCTACGGTCCACTAAATCCCCCCGTTTTATGGCTGAACACGGCAGAGCTGACAGCCAAGCACTTCTACTTTCATTACAATTCTAACAAAACAAAAAAAAAAATCACTTCCAATTAATCCTTCTGGTTAATTAACTGGTAAAGCATATTTCAGAGACCCAGGAGGGACGTTCGCCAATGCTGCGAAAGAACCGGCGTTTTGATTGTGGAGTAATACAGTGTGTTAACTGCAGAAGATCCGATTTCTCATTGAGCTGTGATTTTTCCAATTACTCTCTCTATTAGTGTTGTTTTAATTCTTAATTATAAACTCTATTCAGCTAATGTTGAATATGAATATGAGTAAGTTAGATGGCTTCAATCACCAAAGCGCCTTCAGACACGGCATCAAAAGATCTTTCTCAGTGTTTTTGTCTTGTTCTAAACATGAATTCAAGACATGTTTACTTATGAAGCAAAATTATTAAAGATACTAAAAGTCCTGTTCTCTGAACTTTTAAGCAGGTTTCTGTTTAAAACAAGAAAACATATCTGCACTGTAAAAAATCATATGTTCAATAAGTTATGACAACATATGTTTTTACATTGTTTTAACTCATCAAAATAAGTTAAGAAATGTTGAACTTTTTTATTAGTTATACAAGATGTAACTAATTTTTTAAAGTCAGTTTAACATAATTTAAGTTGAAAAGTCGATTGTACTGCAAAAGTTCAAATTTTGCCTTTTTTTTACAGTGTGCCAATAGAGTAAGAAAGATAAACCTAATTTAAAGGGACCATAATATTAGTTTAGTAGTATAGTATTAGTATACACCCCATTGGCAGATTCTTTTTGTGTTGTTACCTAGTTTTCATCAGTTTTTCAGAAAACAAGATCTCTTATCTATCACTCGTACATCGTACATAATTTATCTTCTCAAGTAAATGTGTTTTGATTTAAGTGGGACCTATTATGCAGCTTTTTACAAGATAAGTCTCTGATGTCCTTCTCTGATGTCAGTGTGTATGTGAAGTTATAACTCAAAATACCCCACAGATCATTTTTATAGCATGTTGCCACTTTTGGGGGATGAGCAAAAACACAGCAGTCTGTGTCCCTTTAAATGCAAATGAACTGCTTTCAAGAAGAAGCCGGAGCTTCAAGAGCTCATGCTCTGGCATACCGGTAACAATAAAACAGAACAATCTCACACACTGAAAATGTCAGTGTGGAGCCTTAAATGTTGCCTTAACTGGAGTTAGACAATGAGGAAGAGACTCAAGTATGTTAGTTTTAGCAACATTAGCCATACAGAGTACCGACGAGCTCTTTCATAAAGGCAATCTGGAAGAACTTGCAACATATGGCGTGTGCTGGCCTGCTGTTGTTTGTCTGGTTCTGAAGAAGTGTGTTGGTGTTGGTGTTGGTATTGACCCATCTTTCAGGATCAACCTTTTTGGAAATCCAGCGTTGAAAAGCCCCTCGTTTTTGAAGCAGTTGGCACAATTTAAGATTAGTGCATTTTTTTGCGGGACATTTCCTTCGGAAATGAAATGTAACCACAATGTCTCAGTGAGTCGGGAGTCTATGGAGACTCTTATGTGCATTGGTATGGGGTGTGTATGAATCAGCTCGTGAGTGGATTTGTACCATTATATGCTGGTTGTTCTCACACACTGCAGACAAACATCTGTGTTCGAACACTTGCATAAATAGATCCCCTTTAAGGGTGTATTTGTACTGGAAAACAAGACAAAAGCATTGAGGATGAGAAAATCATTTTTGCTCTCTTTTTCTTTTGAGATGTGTGTGCATTGCTACAAATGACTTTGGGGAACTAAGCGCAGGGCTTCATCAGACGAGCATGTTGGATCATCGATCGGCACATCCTGAAAGGGTCCGGACTGCCCTTTTCTAAGGCTTATCAGAGGCAATCTGCCAGACCGTTATATGACTTTTTTTGAGAAGAAAGCTCTTAAGACCTCGCTAAAGCTTTGGGATGGAGCATAACTATTCATGAAGGAGCTCATGCAGCTGTCTGAGCCGAGGTCCCAAAATGCCCAGGCTAATTTCCAGTCCATCCGACTAGCTGAACGCAGATGTGCTTTTGCGTGGAAACCACTAGGGGTGCCGGAATGATTCTATATGTTGGCAAAGCAACCCAACCTCTGTCAGACATGACAACCACGCTAACTCACAGGAGATGCAATTGGAGAAGAGGGGGTTGTTAAATGAAATAAGCCATTCTCCCCTTTGTCCTCCCTCGTTCGTCCTCAATCTGAAGTGCCGAAGTGAAACTTTATGTCCAGCTTAAGATTTCTGTTTGAGACAGGGGAGGGGAGGCTTTGATGCCTCTTTAATTGGCATCGTGACTTCAGCGCAATGATAAAACACCTCAAAAGAAGGAGAATCAGTTCAGCTAAACCTGTCTTTGATCAGCCGTCTCGTGAAAGAGACAGAGTAAAGAATAACTGATTTTAATATGCACAGCCTTGTGAGAGATGGGAAGATTGTAGTTTAGCAGGTCTTGTGTTGCTTTGTGAACGCTTCTCTGCATATTAATGTTTTCATTTGACTCGTTTTACAGACTCTTTCTGTTATCAACATCGCAAGCTTTACTCTTTTCTAGTAAATTAGACAAACTGAAGTAGCGCTGCAGTGAGGGTGTTTCTAATACATGCGGAGGGAGGGAGGGAGGGAGTGACGGCTCTTCTGACCGCTGTAATCAATCTCTCATATATTTTTTTCCCTCTTATGGAAAGTTGTGGAAATGCTATAATGGATTTTTTTCTTTTGCTGTTGGAGCTAATGAGAACACAACACAACAATTATATTTGCTGTTGTCTCGCATTCATCGCTATAGGAGTTTACCCAACTATGACATCTTCCTCTTCTGAGGACCCTGGGAATGTGAAAAGGGTTCATATTACCTGGAACTTTTATTATTTGTCAGCAAATGCCCAGAGAAAAGAGGTGTTTACCTTTAGAAAGTATAAACTGTCCACTTTACGAGGTCAAACTAAATATTAAATGAGTTTTCTTTTTGAATTAATTTTAAATGAGGTTGGTGAACTTTGCAGCCCATTGACACTTTATGATATACTTTTAAAAATAAAGTTTCTTTGTTGGCATCGATGAAGAAACTTTACCTTCAGTGTTAAACCCAAATGTATTATTTGTAAATGCATAAAAAAGGTTAGGTTCAGTCCAGGGTTATTAGGTAAGGGATAATGTACAGCCAGCCGGTTGTTATCGCAGAATAAACCCCGAAAGAGTGATCAGGTTTTTGATTGGCGGTTGTTATCTGGAAATAACATACCGCTGGAATGCGCAATTGACCAATCAGAATCAAGTATTTCACAGAGCCGTGTAACAAGCAAAACTAAAATATATATATATATTAAAAATGTATTTTATATATAATATTCGAATTTATATATACAAATTATGTTCTTTGGAATTTCTATTTATCAAGGAATCCTACACAACAAAAGAAATAAGCCACTCGACAACAACAAATAAGCACATTAACCTGTTAAGCTGAATCCCAACTTTTGAAAAAATCCTAAGAAATGTATACTCAGACTAAAACAAATACAGTTTGTGAAAACACAAACTAATATACATATAAAATATGCATCCTTTCTGATTAAAAGTATATTAATTTCTTTAAAAAAAAGTCTGATCACAAACTTTTGATTGGTATTGCATGTACAGTAAGTGCATATGAAACCGGCTCCTCAGTCCGTTACTCAATACTGTAGCTGGTTTATCAAGTGTGGCTTTCAGTAGACAAAGAAACAAAAAGGAGCAAGCACTGCACAAACAGCTTCAAAACCTCACTGCAAACAATTCATAGCAGAACAAACAAAAACTGCATTCTTTACAAAATAAAAAAAATAAAAAAACAGACGAGACAACAAGCAGCCAGACCAAAAACAAAGCAGAAATCAGGGAGAGGCGGGAGAAAACCCGGACCACGACAGCAGGGACAGAGATGCTATCTGAGCTTCTCCTCCCACATGTGACACACATAAATGATGCTTCCGGCACAATCGGAGCTCATCCAACTTCCATTCTGCATCAATGCTGGGAAACAGCTAGGAGATGAATATGAAAGACTCTGGCAATCTCCATGCATTGAAGAAGTAAAGCAGGGGATGTGAGATAGCATCTGTGTTGGGGGAACAGGTTTAGGCCAGTGTGCTGTATGCGTTTGCTTATCATCTTTTGAAATCTGAATCAGTGCCTGCCGGAGTTGCTCGACACATTCAGATGTAAATGGGACGTTTGTAACAATATGTAGCATGTTTGGGAATCATTACAAGAGCTAGAACAGGGGAAGCATTTGGAAGTAAAGTAGTTTCATTTCCCGCCTTGTCGGTTTCAATAATCTATTCAAAGCCAAGTCAATGTGAGTGAACGGTCCTTGTGTAATAGTTGGTCTTTATGCCACACACACTGAGTTTCTAAGTCAGCTGTCTGTTCACACTGAAACTTTTGCAAGTGCTTAAAGGCAGGATTTTATATAATTTTGCAATAGAAATTAATTATTGAGCCAGTACATGACAAAATTAGTTTGCTTTTGCCTTACCTCAAGTCACGAAAGTAAGCCTACGGGAATGATTCGTATCCAGAGCTGTCAGGTTTGATTTGGCAGGAAATTTATTCCAGGCTTCTGCATCAGATTAATTTGTGCAGAAGAACCGAAAAATGTTCTTCCACTTGTAACTTGCAATTAGTGTTATTTTAGTATAGTTCATTTTGATTAATATTGAATCTTAAATGTCCTGTTTTGACTTTTAATTTTAGTTAAAGTTTTAGTATTTTTTGTCTTTCATTTTTTAATGTCTATATAGTTTTTATTCATTTTTATTTTACACTGTAAACAATTATTTTCCTGATTTTTATGTATAATATAAATAATATATAAAGAGAAAATCAACTTAGATAGTTTATATGGTTCTGTTATTTTGTTGCATTAGCTAAAAAAAAATAATTTCAATGAATTCAAAATTGCTTAGTGTTTATTGAAACTGTTGATTGGCAGCTACTTCACAATCTCTAACTGAAGAAATCCTTCTTTATTTTGAGCCTTTAATACTCCGACTCGGCTCCATGTTCATCCTTTACAGCAGCATAATTGTGCTTCTTTTGTAATAGCTGGCCAAATATTGCAGCTTTTTCTCTCGCTCTTGTTTTCTTGATTTATAATGCTTAATGCTTCCTCTTTCTCGCTTTAGATCTCTTTTATGTCCTTTTGAAGATCACTGAAACAAACGTACACGGCACACAGTTAAAATCATTATGACATGAAACAGAATGTCACGCTTGGGAGATATCGAGTCACGGCGATTTAAACGGCCTTAGGTTGTTTTCTGATCTGGCTTGCTGAGAGATAAGTCTGGATTGTGTGACACTGTTCAACCATAACAGCACCGTAACTTGTGTGTGTCTGTTTGCAGTCTGTGTTCTCCATATGTGTATGTTTGCTTGTGTCTAAACATGCTGTTTCAATGCCAAGCCAACATCTACACACACAACTTCAGAAGCAATCGAGCAGACATCCCACCTCTCCCGGAAGTTCCTGGAGTCTCCCACATATTGATAACAGCTCATTGACACTCACAAAGATGTCAATTTTTCTACGCCTGAGCTGACATCACTTTTAGCCACTACTATATATATGTCTGTCAGATAGTGTTTCTCAATGGGCTGGTATTTTTATTGATATTTAAAGGTTGTGTTAGTAATATGAGCCTAAATGCGATGCACGACGTGCATACACACTGCTTATTACACACACAGCAGCAGCGCACAAACATTTTTTAATATTACAGTGTCAACTATTATTATTGTGTATAAAAATGGCTACATGTCATATTGGATAGTCATGTATCAGAATTAACTATTTGCAGTAATGACGATATATATATAGATACACACTTTCTATAGATCAAACAGTAACTAACAGCAACGCCAAGGTCATGGGTTCGATTCCCAGGGAAAGCAAGAACTGACTAAATGTAAAATGTGTACCTTGAATGCAATGTAAGTCACTTTGGATAAATGCGTAATGTAAATGTAAATGTAAAATATTCCCATCCATGTCAATAGTGAATCCGCCATGGTGCGAGCGCTTCTGGCTTTTAAAGGGAATGAGAGATGAGACTCTGATTGCACGTTTCGCCAATAAAACACACCCGTGACTCATTAAGAGACTAAGGGCAACCCTTTTGGACCATGCGCCTGTGGTTAAACTAGCAACAGTTGATTCGGACACACTCTAAGTTCACCTGTACACAGAGCTCAGATCGGTAAAATAGGGCCCGATATCTTCTAAAACTAAGAGATAAATATTCTTTTTCAAGAGTATTAGGAAAGGAAGAACAAACTGAAACATATCCATGAAACTTCGACTATATATCCTGAACAGAATTGTGTAAATTGTGTAGTCTTTTTAACCTCTAGGGCAGAAGGGGATGTCAAATATGTTAGAATTTAAAACCTCAACATTGCTAAACGCTAAACTGAAAATCTCTTAAAATGCTTAAAAGCTTTGTTCAATTTATTACAATTTAAAGAGTTGCTAAATGAAAGTATCAATTACTTTCAAAAAAAAATAAGTAAATGTACTCACCCAAAACATTTGAATGGTATTGTAAATATACAACACGATCTCATGGTCATGCGTATAAATAGTACGAGTGTGAAATCTCGTGGAATGCATACGCCAAAATGAGTTTTGGCATGCAAATGCTACGCAGTTTATTGCGTGCATATGACACGCTCTTGGGTAGGTTTAGGGTGGTGGGGTGGGGGGTTCGTATCTATAATACGGCATAAAGTGCGTATCATATGCACGCTAAAACTCATTTTGGCGTATACATTCCACGAGATTGCAAACTCGTAATATTTATACGCATTTTCGTGAGATCGGGCTCAAATATAATAATAGCTCTAATTATAATAAATGCAGAATAATAATCACCCTCCACACACACACACACACACACACACACACACACACACACACACACACACACACACACACACACAATATGATACATTAAAATGAGTTGATAACACCACTGTTTTCTCCAGAATGACTGGAATACAGCCCAAATCTAATGTTGTTGCAGTATTGTCCTGTTTAACACTGTGAAGCTGCTTTGAAACAATCGTCATTGTAAAAGCACGATATAAATAAAGGTGACTTGACTTGACTTGACACGTGTTTTTTCCCCTATATTTACGGATGCGCTTGCACTGTAACCCTGACTCATCCTGAAATCACTCTTGTGATAATTAACACGTGCTATCAATTAAAAATGTATCCGGACCATTCCCTTATGGAACCTGGGATATTCCGTCAACAGTATCTTGTCATTTCCAGCTGTTTTTAACAGGAAGTGCACTAAACACACAGATGCCTGTCACATGCAGTGCTTTACTTCCACTTCATTTAACAAAGGCTTTTTTCCCCTTGTGACACTGTTGACTTTGATGCCACTGGCTCGGTAGACGTCCCTGTGTAATGAAAGCAGTTAAGGCTTAATTTCATGCTAAATAATGACTGCTCATATGCACTACTTCTACTGTGCCTGCAGGAGAGCACTGCTACGATGAGTTTGCAGTATATATATAGGCTACATTGCATAAGTTGTCCTAGCAGAACAAAACACAGCTGAAAAAAGCTTGTCATATGATCAAGAGCTTACAAAAAACTGAAATGAGCAAAGGATCCTGTTAAAACTGACACCAACCAGCAACTGCTCATAGAAAATGCTGTTCTGAAATGACATATCGCTCTAAATCAGTCCATCTTTTGTGTTCGACAATATAGGTGATTAAATTTCCAACTCAGTCTCTTTTTAAAATCCCCTGATTTTCAAAAATCGAACGCAACACTCTGCTAAATACAAATATAACACAAAAGCAAGCCGATTTTCCTGTCTCTTAACCCAATGACCCCGCCTGCTAGAATCATTTAAGTGTTTACAACCGTGTTCATTATGTTAGCTTAAGTCTGCCTTCACACAATGGGCTAATTGCAGGCGAACACAATAAAACATGCTCTCTTTAAGACTGCATGATAAATACCATCAATACAAATGTTATAATAATTATACGAGAGAGATTAATCATTGATGTGTGCCCTTTCTGTAATCTTCTGATTAAAGAGAAATGCACCAACAAAGAAAAAGAACCCGAATGAAACAGCAATCCTGTTTGTTTTTCTGAGATGATGGTCTGATAATGAGGTCTTTTTGTGCTAATATATGCATGGAATTAGCCGGCAAAGGCTTAACAACCAAACAAAAAGGCCTGCGCTCCTAAATCCAGTCTATCATGAGAAGCATTCATGGGAAACTGAAATATCAAGAGGTTTGACTAGTCTGCTGCTTTTGAATCAGGCTACTCTAGTGCTCGATTTAACATTTTAATTGATTGTAGCAAACAAATAATGTTGTTTTATTCCAAAAGAGCTTTTAGCTTTTGGTGTCCAATAGAGCTGCACGGTTAATCGTTAAAAGAAGGTAATCTCGATTCAAACATCCACGCAATCCTGTTCAGAAATGACACTGATTCACCTCTGTCTGTTAAACCGCTGACAAGTAAGATCACAGAAGATTCAGAGAGAGCAGTTTTCATGTAGGCTATAGATATGAAACCGCTTCACAAATATTCTCATTATTTCTGTCGTACAATAATTCAAATTATCACAAAAGTACTTAGGCTATCACTGAATCATTCTTTCAAGAGATTCATTCAAAAGGCTGATTCATCCAGTAATAAAACAAGCAAAGTGGAAGTTTAATCATTCATTCAACCGGTTTTTACAATCAGATCGTTCCCTATCCCCTATATAGTGCACTGTCTGATCGTTCCCTATCCCCTATACAGTGCACTGTCTGACCGTTCCCTATCCCCTATATAGTGCACTGTCTGATCGTTCCCTATCCCCTATATAGTGCACTGTCTGATCGTTCCCTATCTCTATATAGTGCACTGTCTGATCGTTCCCTATCCCCTATATAGTGCACTGTCTGACCGTTCCCTATCCCCTATATAGAGCACTGTCTGATCGTTCCCTATCCCCTATATAGTGCACTGTCTGATCGTTCCCTATCCCCTATATAGTGCACTGTCTGATCGTTCCCTATCTCTATATAGTGCACTCTGATCGTTCCCTATCCCCTATATAGTGCACTGTCTGATCGTTCCCTATCCCCTATATAGTGCACTGTCTGATCGTTCCCTATCCCCTATATAGTGCACTGTCTGATCGTTCCCTATCCCCTATATAGAGCACTGTCTGATCGTTCCCTATCCGCTATATAGTGCACTGTCTGATCGTTCCCTATCCCCTATATAGTGCACTGTCTGATCGTTCCCTATCCCCTATATAGTGCACTGTCTGATCGTTCCCTATCCCCTATATAGTGCACTGTCTGATCGTTCCCTATCCCCTATATAGTGCACTGTCTGATCGTTCCCTGTCCCCTATATAGTGCACTGTCTGATCGTTCCCTATCCCCTATATAGTGCACTGTCTGATCGTTCCCTATCCCCTATATAGTGCACTGTCTGATCGTTCCCTATCCCCTATATAGTGCACTGTCTGATCGTTCCCTATCCCCTATATAGTGCACTGTCTGATCGTTCCCTATCCCCTGTATAGAGCACTGTCTGATCGTTCCCTATCCCCTATATAGTGCACTGTCTGATCGTTCCCTATCCCCTATATAGTGCACTGTCTGATCGTTCCCTATCCCCTATATAGTGCACTGTCTGATCGTTCCCTATCCCCTATATAGTGCACTGTCTGATCGTTCCCTATCCCCTATATAGAGCACTGTCTGATTGTTCCCTATCCCCTATATAGTGCACTGTCTGACCGTTCCCTATCCCCTATATAGAGCACTGTCTGATCGTTCCCTATCCCCTATATAGTGCACTGTCTGATCGTTCCCTATCCCCTATATAGTGCACTGTCTGATCGTTCCCTATCTCTATATAGTGCACTGTCTGATCGTTCCCTATCCCCTATATAGTGCACTGTCTGATCGTTCCCTATCTCTATATAGAGCACTGTCTGATCGTTCCCTATCCCCTATATAGTGCATATCCCCTATACAGTCCCTATATACTGTCATTCGTGGTCATCAAAATAATTGTAAATGTATTACTAATCCATACTAAAAATCAATACACTTTCATTTCCTTTTCTCTTTTGTTTAAATCAAATTTTATAATATGTTTGGGGGGAAAGCAAAAAAAAAAAAAAAAAAAAACATTCTAAATTTATCCAGAAGCTCTTATAGTGTAACATATTTCTGTACGTTTTTGATCAGTGACTTGTATTTTGAAAAGCATTTTATTGTCAGATATTTCCTGCTTCTATCTTGATTGTGTCCTTTTATTGTTTGCATGCCAATTACTAGGACCATATTGATAAATCGTAAATTTTCAATCCCAATTATGGAGGAAAATCTGTGGAAATCTACAAAGTGGATTCAAAACGGTAAAATCTGCTAAACTGAGCCAAATACTATTGAACTGTTGAACTAATGACTTTTTGAACGAGGGGGATTGCTAGGAATCGTATTGCCTTATTGAATCGGGTTTGTCTTTTTTGGTGGGGATTGTTGTTGTAATTTGTGACCCTGGAGCACTTCACCAGTCCTGCGTCTCACAGGTATAACTGTTCAATAGCCAACAACACATAGTATGGGTCAAAATGATCCATTTTTCTTTTATGCCAAAATCATTAAGATATTAAGTAAAGATCATGTTACATGACAATATTTTGTAAATATTAGTAGTAAAATGCATTGCTTAGGACTTAATTTGGACAACTTTAAAGTTTTTTTTATTGATTTTAATCTTTAAATCTTTAAACTTTTTTTAGATATTCTCAATATTAGGATTTTTTTTGCACATTCAGATTCCAGATTTTCAAATAGCCTCGTATCTCGGCCAAATATTGTCATATCCTAACAAACCATATATCAGTGGAAAGCTTATTTATTCAGATACCAGATGATGTAAATCTAAAAATCTGGTTTAGTGGTCCAGGATCACATATTTGTCCATGTCTTTCGTTTTGTGGTTGTAGTTCAAAATGTGTTTGCTTTAAGAAAAAGGCATTATTTTGTGGTAAAGATCAAATATATTCAAGCTGTCGGTGTACACAAAACATTTTTTGTCTTCAAAGTCATATTTTATAATGATTATCATTTGTTACATTCAATGATGGATGTAATTTATGTTTGATCGCCAGCAAAACACATCTTGAAGCACCCTGCTCTATACGCCATAAAAAAAAAAAATATAAAAAAATATTAAACTAGGCAAAGAACCTGTTGTACGCCTATAAATATTACAAAAGCCAACGAAAGTGTCCTCATTTTTTTTTGTCTGAAATGGAAGAAAATTGGGCTCATTTTTGCCATGAGGTAAATGAGGTTCAGTTCTACCTCATCTCTCTTTCATTCCCATGAGTGTTTACATCTTTCTGCCTCGCTCTCTCTTTGCTTCTGTCTTTAGTGAACGAGGCTGATAGGCACAGCCCTGGTTACCATAGGAACCAGCAGACACCAGCGTGTGAGTGTTTGTGTCTTATGTGGCAGGGATTCTCCTTATGTCACACTCGTTCGTGTATGATACATGATTGTATAGTAAAGATTACAGCAAGTGATGAAGTTAGATAAGGCAGCTGCTTATAAGCATTTTGTATCCATTTGATCTGTGCTTTAAATTTATCAGTTTTTCCAAAATGAGTGTTTGACTCGCATATTAAGAGTCAGCTCCACTTTCATCAATGTTATCTGGCGCAATGTTTTAATATTGTACTAATGTTAAGTGCTAAGGATGGTTACAATAGTAAGTAATGCATTCATTGTTAGATTCTTGAAGCCTAGTACACACACACACACACACACACACACACACACACACACACGTTTGTTTTTGTGACATATGGGGACATTCCATAGGCGTAATGGTTTTTATAATGTACAAACCGTATTTTCTATCCCCCTACACTGCCCCTGCACCTAAACCTACCCATCACACACACACACACACACACACACAAACACACGCGCACACACGCACACACACAGAAGAGCCAAGATTGTGAGAAAACTCTCGACTGATGTTAAAAAGGTGCTAATGCAAAGTGGGCTGAGATTCAGCATCAGTAAAAAAAGATAAACACTATTTGGCTTGGTGTAAATTCCCTTCAAAATGGATGCCAATTGAGTGCGCTTGAGATAAATGTGAACAGGAATAAAGAATCAGTGATTAGTAGAAACAAACGGGAATTCTCTGATCAATTGCAACCTTTGCTACTCGATGGATACCAGGTGGAAATAGTCAGTAGTTTTTTGGAGCATTTATAGATGGTCGTTTGAATTTTATTGAAAATGTAGATTATGTTTTTTAAAAGGCAATGCAGATTATGTATCTCATTTAGAGGCTAAACCACTTTGGCGTGTGAACGAGCATATATTAGAAATGGTCTATAGGAATCTTGTGGCATGGAGGTCTGTCTATTGAAGCCCAAAATTGTCTAAGGAGAAGCTTTTGAAATAGCTGTGTTTGAGTCCCTCAATCGTCCTCAGTGTGAAAAGATGGATCTCAGAATCACACATCACTGTTGGAAAAGGGTTCAAATATGCAAAAGATGCTGGAAAACTGAAGAATTTGTAGGACCTGAAGAACACTGGGCGGTTTAATTATTACTATTATTAATGTTTTTTACTGTTACATGGTCCGTGATCATCCATGTAATGACACACAGTATTAAGAATCAAGGGTGTGTAAACTATTGAGCTGCGTCATTTTGATAAAATTAGATATTTCTTTTGTCTCATGGACTATATGTAAACAGCTTTTATGAAAAAATACCTCTTAGTTCAAATAATTAACATTTTGCAAATTCCGCAAGGGTTGTGAGCACGACTGGATACGTTCAAAGAGAAGGACAAATGAGAGCAAGCACCCAAGGTCAGAGTTTTGGACGTTGTTAGGTGAGTTCAGAAACTATTTTTAGGGTAGCTGCACAATCGATTCGAAGCTCAAAAAGGTATGTGCTAAAAAGCGTGAATTTCTACTCTCATGAAGAAAAGCTGTATGGAAATGAAGCTCTTTGTGTTGCACCGTCTCATTGTGTCAAATCCCT
Organism: Pseudorasbora parva; assembly: GCF_024679245.1. Lineage (NCBI taxonomy): Eukaryota > Metazoa > Chordata > Actinopteri > Cypriniformes > Gobionidae > Pseudorasbora > Pseudorasbora parva. The sequence continues at coordinate 3,483,793 of NC_090190.1, forward strand.
CTCATTCAAAGACATGCTCGGTCCTCGAGATCAGCCATATCAGCGGCGCCCGCTGAGACAGACCTGCAGTGACAGCCTCGCTCTGCTCTGAGCCTACAGTAAGAATGATCTGCCATAGGTTAGTCACTGTAATGAAGCAGCAACAATGGCCTCATGACGTGCTGACATGTCAGTAAGACTTCAGGCTCTGAATACGTGATAAGTGTGCTACGGATAGCCACAGGCGTAGTGTTGGCTATAATAGCTGCGGAGGCATCAGTAGATTGAGTGTTGATGAATGTGTCAGGATGTACTCATGGATATCACATGATGTCTGTTACTCAGAGCGGCCGTGCTCTCGCGTAGGACGAAGTGTAGCCTAGGTACACTAGGTTTTCCTGCAGGGCACCCACCCATAACCTCGTAGTGACACTGTATCCTAATAGTTTATCCAACCATCAGGTCTTCCATCGCGTGGCTCATGGTCTTTTTCTCAGCAGGGGTCCCGCCACTGGCCCGCCTTCCCCTGGCTTACCAGTAATTGAGCAGGATCAAAAGAGTAAATGCAGCTGCATCCACAGAAACTCTTTCTAATGGTACCTTTGAACCGCTAGAGAGACATCCACATCCACTAATTTGCTCGTCTCCCTTAGTACACAGAAACTGGCCAGCCTGACGAAGATCGACGAGGGTTTTAGCTCTGCTTCTAAACTATAAGACGCATTATAGATTGCATGGGTCTGCTCATTGATTTTTGTAAACATGATATATGTTTACATTGATAAATTATGTAAACGTGTTATATAAACTTGATTTAGCATGCATAATGTCTGTGACATTATATAATAACTGATGTACATGTCAAGACTTTTTTTGCGTCTTTAAAAAAGTGAAAGATTGCGAGACGTCTGTTTGTAGATCAACTTTTTGTTGTTTGATTTATCGTATCAGCCGATATTGGATATGCTAATTTCCCGTTTTTATATTTCTAGATCCATCATCTTTAACTCACTTAACCTTTAACCTTAAAAGCAATAACATTTTAATATAACTTTTATTACATTTTTAGCAAATTTATATAAAACAACATGTTTTACTGTGCATTTATAATGGGTACATTTTCCTTTGTATTCAAAATATTTGTTCTTTAGTTTGTAGCAGTTTTAAGTATTTATATATAATAATGTTTATTAATTTTAATATATTTATTAAATGGCAACAACGTGTCCTAATCGCCCTAAATTCCCCCCCTATTATTTATTTACTACAGAATTTATTAATCATATTATTAATTAATTTTATATGTGCAGTTATCATTTAAATGTAAGTTAATTAGTAAGGTTTAGTCATGTTTTTTTTTTTTTTTTTTTTTTTTTTTTACAGTTTTCAGTTTTTATAATTTTAGTACTAAACTTAATGAATTCAGCTAGTTGCCAAGGCAACACAACATTTTTATTTAAGGTTTTCCTTTAATAATTAATTTCAGTTACATGAAACTCATTGATTACTTATAGTCAACACTGGATTAAAGTGGGGTTTTTTATGCAGCAATTTATTGAATTTATTGATCGCTATCCACCAGTATTGGACTGTGACGTCTAGTTTTAATTGCACTAGAATGTCACATAGACATTCAACATCTCTTATTATGAATATTGACACTTTTGAATGTGATTTTTCAGCACGGCGGTCTGAAGGAATGACTCACTCGTGTTATGTAGTCACAGTTACCTCCCCCATTTGTCTTTTGTGTCTCTTTTACAGGCACAGATACACAATGCACATTTAAGACCTCGAGTCAAGACAGCTGCACTCGACACCTTGAAGTCTCTCGAACCCCATCATTGTTAGGGAACTTTCTTATAGCAGTCCACTAATTGCAGCAACTAGGTAGTTCTGTTCATCCGTTTTCAGAATAATGACATCTCCACAGTCCAGATTTACGTTCTCTGGTTCTTGTCCTAAAATACAGAATATAGTAATTCAAGTATATTAACTTGGGATTTCATTCAATGTGAAAGACTGCCAGATATAGATCATATTTCTCACTAGGGGTTTTCCTTCATTGAATCTGAGGTCAGAAAGCATTACTCTAGAGGGAGAGACAATCCAACGCCGTAAAATACAATTGGTCAAGATGCACAGTAGGCCAGAGGTGACCTCACAGGTGCTGCGTTCCACTTTACTTCAGGACGCTGGTTTATTAAAGCCGGAGACCAGCTGCGTCCTTCACATTCATGCTCCTCCATGAGCATGTTTAAATCAAGATGCTCTCTGTGCTTCGTGCAGAAACCATTGCCTGTAAGGAAGAAAATCGACCGCTGGCTCCCTTACACTTCCATCTGTGTGCTAGCTTTTCTGGTGGACTTTGATTGTCTTTTTGTTCAAAGATTTTTTGCCTTTATTGCAAAAGGTTAGTACAGACTACACAGGAAGCAAAGTGGGAGAGCGAGGGGGTGGGATCGGATGGGACTCGGATCTCGCTAAACATGTTGGAGCATTGCCCACAAGGCTATTGGAAAAATCTGAATAAATTAATTTTGTTCTTTGGGTTAGGTTAATTTCCAAGCTGTGATGCAACTAAGTGGTTCTGGTCTGGTAACCAAAAGGCCATAAGGTTCAATCATTGAGCTTTATTCAGTGTGCCATTGAGCTTGTCATTTAAAGAGGACCTATTATGCCCCTTTTTAAAGTCTTGTTTTTAGGCTCTACTAGAATAGGTTTTCATGCTTGAATGTTCAGAACACCTCATTTCCTCATATTCTCCATTGTTGCGCTCCTCTCTTCCCAGTCTGTAACGCTTTAGTTCCTGTCTCTATGAAGCCCCTCCTTCTGAAAAGCACACTGTGCTCTGATTGGTCGGCTGGAGCCGTGTGTTGTTATTGATCATCTGCTTTGAGCGTGTTTTGGAAATGTCCTGCTTCTTACCATAATCATCAGTTTTAACACACTACTAACTCAACCCGGCCCGCCCCTTTATTCTGCGTATTAATAATCTAGATGAGGAATACTGTGACGTGTTCATTCCCAGAAGAAAACTCGGCAACACTTTTGAATAATGGTCATTAGTTAACTACATTAGTTAACATGAACTATTAACGAACTGCACTTATAAAGCATTCATTTATCTTTGTTAATGTTCATTTCAACATTTAATACATTATTAAAATCTTGTTAACTTTATTTAATGTTCTGTGAACTAACACGAACAAACCGTGAACAGCTGGATTTTTCTTTACTAATGTTAACAAAGATGAACAAATACTGCTTATGGTTAGTTCATGTTAGTTAATGTACATTAACTAATGTTAACTAATGACCATTATTCTAAAGTGTTACCGAAAACTCAAGACTACAAATGAGTTGTTTCAGAGAGTTCAGAAACAGTGACACTGATATTATAGAGAATAATGGCTCAAATTTGCTTCTTTGGTGCTCCACAGAAGAAACAAACTAGTTGGGAATGATATAAGAGTGTGTAAAAGATGACCGAATGCATTTGTTTTGTTTTTGTAAGTGAGGATAGGCGATTCGGGAGTTGGAAATAGCTTGGTTTGTAGAGTGTAGGATGTAAAGGTCACTGGTTTATTCATGAGTTTCAGCAGAAACCTGTCAGAGAGTATTTATTTTGTAGTAGTTATGTGTAGTGGTTAAGACTTAGGGCTAATAAAAAAAATGATACTGTTTTGATACATACATGGAGCAAAACCATTGTGCCCATGAGTTGGGAAATGGTGACCATATGTGAAGGTCATGGCTTTGAGAAGTAAAGATTCAAGATACGCGTAAAAGTCCTAGTTTCCAGATATCTGCAATATATTGCAGTCTTAGTGATTTATTGCTCAGATCCTCATTAAATATGGCCAATCTCGGATTCCAGTGTGAACCGATCATGGTCCTGAACTGACCCGCATGCGCAAAAGAACAATAAAAACACTTCATCCATCACGCTGTCATATGGAAGTAAACACAAAGAACATTTAAGTGAAGAGTGATCATGTGTTTATTTATAGTGTGATGTAAAGATGAGGATGCAAAAAAAGAGCAGAGTTGTTAAACATTGATGATACAAACCCTAATTCTGCTTGTATATATCAAGCTGTCACTTTAAAACTTGAGCTCTGACACATCGCTGTCCTTCACTGACTGCCTATCACTACTGTCTGGATAACTTACTTCAGGTGTCTAAAATCTCTGAAGTGACTCCCATGAGTGAAGAATTGTGACACATATTGCTCTCGAGTGATGTCAAATCATGAATTCTGACTGTTCAGACTGAGGTCGCATCGCAAAACATCTGACCTGAATCAGATATAGGAACACAAATTGGAAATGAAAAGATCAGATTCCATGAGGTCTGTGCCGTTCACACTGTCATGATATGAGCAAAACAATTTGGTTTTGGATTTGGGCCACAGCCTAAATGTTTTTGAGGTGTCATTATTGGAGCACTGTTACCAATCCAGAAACCTGAGACCGATCTATCTGTGAGAGTACAGGCTGATGACTGAGGGTGTGAAAGATGCTTTTGGAGATGTAACTGTACAGAAGAGAGGCGAGGGAAATGATAACACAACAGAGGTGAAGGAGGGCAAGAGGATTTCTAAAAATGTCTTGAGCAAAACAATCTGTCGGCTAGAATGAAAGCCCAAATAAAGTGAGAGGCTTAACTGGAAAAGCAGCATCCGCAAAGACAGTCTGAACCTGCAGATATGTTCCTAAAATTGTATTTATTTTTTAGAAATATTATAATATATTTATATGCATTATATTAATTATATTATATTATATTATATTATATTATATTATATTATATTATATTATATTATATTATATTATATTATATTATATTATATTATATTATATATATTTTTTTAATATATATATATATATATATATATATATATATATATATATATAACACATTTTGCTTAAATCTATACATGCATGTGTGTGTATTTATATGCACATAGCAATTATACATAGTACACACTGAATGTACAATATTATATAAACAAACTTTATATATTTTTGATGCAAATTTCATTATATTTTAGTCATATGTATTTACAGCAAATATTTTATATGTATGTTTTTTCATATAATAACCATATATAACATAATATAAATTTAAAACACCGCTATTTTATGCATTCTCATTCTATAGAATAATTATAAAAATGAAAACGGCCTCCCTTGAGTCTAAAGAAATCCTGCTTTGTGGCCATAAGCTCTACAAAAAAATGAAAAGCCCTGCTATTTTTCTCCCCATTTTTCCTAATCATCTAAATCCCAGACAGGTCTGTTTTCTCTATCACAGAGGACGGGTTGTGGAGGATTAGGTTAGTGATCATTACAAAGTCTACCTTTACTAATGAGCTAGTGTCAGACACTACCCTGTGACAGAGAGTGTGTGTTTGTGTGGTTGAGACAGTCAGACAGCGTGATGAGAGTGTGACTGCGAGCGGGCTGATTAAGGCAGGTGCAGAGGGTGTTTGCTGTGGATTTGTGTGTGTGCATGGGAGACAGCTGGAGGGCTTTGCCTGGGTTATTAGAGGACTGAAGAGCCATCAGGATCGATCAGCTCCGCCAAGACGACCCGACATGTAACCGATGCCCCTTTAATTAATCCTCATCACCCAGCAACACACACACGCACACACACACACACAAAGATATGCAGTAAAATGGAAAGTCGCTAGACTCCCTTAAAGTATCGATGTGCTGCTCCTGTCTCCATGGACCACCAGACTTATCTTAGATAATGGGAGTGTGCTATCAGTGATTAAATGTTTTCAATCAGCAGAGAAACTAGTTGGGCCATGTGATTTCCATGATGCAAATCACTATTATTAAAGTTCCTTTATTTCATTAAATATAAATCATTTAAATTCATAAACTTGTGTGTAGGTGTATACACATACATTGCCTTAATTCTTCATTGCATAGTTTAGGGAACTCATTGTCATGCTTAAGAAACCAGTTTAAAATGATTTGAGCTTTGTGACATGGTGCGTAATCCAACTAGAAGATGGGTTCACTGAAGCGATGGACATGGTCAGAAACAATACTGAGGTTGGCTGTGGTGTTTAAACGATGCTCAGTTGGTACTAATGGGCCCAAGGTTTGCCAAGAAAATATCCATTATGCCACCACCACTGGCCTGAAGCATGCCAGGCAGGATGGATCCATGCTTTCCGGTTGTTTACGCCAAATTCTGACCCTACCATCTGCATGTCTCATCAGACCAGGCAACATTTTTGAGTCTGTGTGAATTGTAGCCTCAGTTTTTAGCTGACAGGAGTGGCAGCGGTGTGTCTTCTGCTGCTGCTTCAAGGTTGGACGTGTTGTATGTTCAGAGATGCTCTTCTGCGGACCTCAGTTGAGACGAAAGCTTATTTGAGTTACTGTTCCCTTACTGTTAATCAGCTCCAACCAGTCTGGCCATTCTCCTCTGACCTCTGGCATCAACAAGGCATTATTGAGCACAAATCTGCCAACCGCTGAATATTTTCTCGTTCTGACCATTCTCTGTAAACCCTAGAGATGGTTGTGCATGAAACCATCAGATCAGCAGATTCTCTGAAATACTATGATCAGTCTGGCACCAACAACCATGTCTCTTTTGCATCATAGGAATAAAGTACTTTTAATCTTACCAACCCCTAGTCTCACGCAGCCAAACCTAAGACTGACGGCAGAAGGTCTGGACTCCATAGCAGTTTCCATTGGCCAAGCACCGCCCAGAGGCCGTCTGACTGACGGGAATAGCAAACCAATCACATGAGTCTCAATCAGATCCCTAGTTCACTAGTCAGGGCACTGATCAGGACATAAGTCAATGGGCTGACTCCCTCATCCCTCAAGTGCCCTGACTACTGAACTAGGGAGATGATTGAGACGTGCCCTTCGTTTTGTCCTGAGTCATGTTTAGGGGGCGTGTAAATGTGAAATCGATGTGCCTACAATAACAGAGCAATGTGTGAGAGTCTATGGCGCAAACTTTACATACTTCACATGCTTTTGAAAACCCAGCGTTTAGTTGATCCTGATAAGCACTCATTGTCACTAACCTAGATGGTGCTGTTTTTCCATGAGGGGCTTTGGCTTAAATAAACTGCTTTCTGCTGAAAGTCTCCTGGAAATCCTGTAGAATTCAACCAATTTAATGACGATTTTGCAAATCCTGAAGTGTTCCCAGCTAAGTGTGCCATATGCATCAGGCGTTCAGCCAACGGCCTGTGGTTTGTGTTGCATTTTGTCAAAGTGATTTTCTGTAATCTACATACTCAAGCATGTGTGACGCTCATGATGCTCGTGGTGTTTTCAGCGTCTGGCAGCTCATATGTAAGCAATTCATTTTCATCATGAGCGGTTCATTTCTAAACGCACACAAACTGAGTATTCAATCGCCATCATAAACGCTCTGTTTTGAATGAAAACGCTGAAAGTAATATAGAAATGTACAGTAAAATGTTATCTATAACAATAATATTGTTTTAGATTATGCTGTGAACAGTTTAATGTTTTTTTTTTTTTTTGTTTTTTTTTTATTTGAGTAGGGACAAGTATGTCACATAAACAAATGTTACATACTACAACATTTTAGCCGAAGCTAATTCTCAATGTCCGTCCCTAGTGAGCCTTTACAAAATTAATCAATACACAGTAAAATTAAACAAAATAATAATCTAAAACAATAGCAACAAAGATGATAATCAGTGGTCACATATTTGACTTCTGATTAAAGTGTCCTTGAGTTTGTGTTTAAAAGTGACCCAGTTTGACTCTCCCTTAAGTTCAGTATCTAAACAATTCCAGACCTTTATGCCTTGTACAGAGAAAACCGATTGTCCAAACAAAGTATTGCGTCTCGGAATCTGACAGTTCCCGTTCCTGTTAAAACACGATTTAAGAACAATAAAGCAGAATTTGGTAATAAGGACACTGAACAAAAGAAAGGACCAAAAGACTGAGCGCGTGACTTTGGAATATTATCAATTTGCTGAAAAGCTTTGTTCGTTTATCTAAAAAAAGCCCTGCTTAATGTTGTCAAACTCTAGTGCCAAGTACTGTAATCTTAAAGCTTTTGTTTTCTATTATGGTTCGGTTATGGATCCAATCAAAATCCTTATTACATGCTTGATTTAGACCTTCATTATGATTAATGGCACGCTCAAATGTGTGACCCACTGTGCGTCTTCACTCTTAATTCGTGTGACAGCAGACGCTTAATCCCAACAATTATCACTCAACAAACAAAGCTCTGTCTACCACACAGACGTGATGTATGACCTCTCGCGGTGACGGTCGTGCAATTCTTCACACCGCCTCGCCACCGCGTTCCTATAGCATTAACTGGTCTGTGATTGACAGTTTGATCAGTTCTCCTCCGCCTCGTCCTTTCTCTCCATCTTCCGCTCATGCTAACGACATGCTGTCTGAGGGGGCTGATCTGTCATCGCTCCCGTTCTCTGTCTCACTCATACCACCTAAAGAAATGGTCTTTTTTGTGCAAGGCAGCAGGGTTAAATGCATTTTATACATTGCTAAGAGCTCAATTTGTCTGTCAGTGACACGTGTCAGTATAGATTGTGTGCTGGTGCGAAAGGGGGATGTACAGCGATCACGAGGGCCTAGCATCGGTGACATTTGAGGGATACAGCCAGAAATTACATTATAGGCTACAATGAACTTAAAAGGGCCCTCGGTTATGATGATTGCACTTTTTTATTTTTTTGTTATTGTGAAATGTTGCTGTTTGAACGTACAAAGTTTCTGCAAAGTTACCATGCTCAAAGTTCAAAGCAAAGGGAGATCTTTTCTTTTACAGAAATCGTGTTTTAAGGACTACATATGGCTAATAGTGAGAGACTACTACGGGCTTATCATCACTATACTAACATCACTAACCTTAAATGTATATAACCCAGGAACACGCAACAAAGGCCATGTTGAGAAGAGGAAGAGTTGTTGTAGTCGAGCACATTTGAGAGTCGCTCAAGCTGTCACATCCATCTTTTGCATTTATTGATTCAGTACAAACACAATTGCAATATCGTCATAAATATCGAGCAATTTAGAGATTATCATGACAGAATATGCTAATCATTGATGGTTAACTCCACATTAACTACATAAATTAATCAACTATTTAGAAACATCCTGTCTCATTCTACATGTTGTCACTCTTGCTTGAGTCTCTCTATCATTGTCTGACTCTGGTTTGATCTTAAAAGGCTGAACAGTTTCTGATATTTTCAGTGTGAGTCTGCGGAGCTGCTAACACGAGCTTTTGAAGCTCCGCCTTCTTCCTGAAAGGGGGTGGAGCAGCAGCTCATTTGCATTTAAAGGGACACACAAATATGGCATGTATTTGCTCACCCTAAAAAAGTGACAATTCTTACATGCTGTGGAGTATTTTTAAATTCATAATCACACTCCTGGGAAATCAGACTTATTTTGCATCTTGTAAAAAGGGGTACAGTATGATCCCTTTAAAGGAAAATACAGCAAAATATGTGCGTGGTTCTGATTATGTAGATTCCTCATGAAATGACAAAATGTGTATATGTGACCGCACCTTTACAAATGAACTTTGTGGATCAGGGTGATAAAACACCCAATTTCCCACAATGCATTGCCTGTATTGAACTTCCTTGCAATTGCAATTCAGTCAAATTCCTCTTAATGTAATTCCAATTGAACCTCCTATGGTGTGCGGACAGCTCAAATAAGATTCCAACAAATGAACTGGATTCTGCACGACCACGGCAGGCACGTACTGGCGTGCAATATTTAAATATAGGAACTTAGGAACCAACAGATATCATGATACGCTGATATAAAAACAGCTGTGTGCATTTCACACACATTTCCCTTCGTACACTCAACACACATTTCACGGCTTCCTCGAGTACATCAAGCCTTCTCTCCAAGGATCTCTGTGCAGGCTCTGAGGAGTGTTTTTCTTGCAGACTGTCCTTCAGGTTGGTTTCATCTTGCCTTCAAGAACTCCATCCATCCTCTGAATCCTACCTGGAGGATACTGCTGTCATATTAGTCGAGCATTAAGAAGACAGCATGCCCCCATCCAGTGAGGACAGTGTTCCCATGAAATCTGAATGTCACATTAAGTTTGCAGGTTGCTGATTAGTTGTAGCAGATATACACTAAAATCTTATAAACACCAGACATATTCTGGTAGCCCTGTGAAAAAGCAACAGTGAATACTGCAGTGTTGTTTTGGTTGCTAGCATGGACAATTTAGATTTGTCTTGTGGATTCACTATTAACTAGAGGAACTGGACTATATGTGGTTATTAAGGCGATAAGTCATTTGGGATCTGTTTCAATTTAATGTGTTAACTTGCATATTATATTATATATTGCATTGATAATACCCTTTGCACGAATCGCATGGTTAAGCGAGCGAATGGATATTTTAGGAATAAAAATGTGGGATGCATGAATTTTGAGCTGTGAACACAGCATAATCTGCTGCAAACATTTTAAAATTGAAATGCAATCAATGCTTGGCACAGCACAAGTCATTAACAATACTGCAAATGACATTCATTGTAAAAACTAAATGTTTAACAGGTGTTTCATGTGCATGTGATGCCTAAAAATGCTTTCAAGGCACATTTGACAACTCACTAGATTTTTAGACTGTATTTGTAATACTAATTTATCTCTGATTCGTGACTCTTTTTGTCCCTTAGCATCTTTGAATAGGGAATATATTCACTCGTTCTGATAGGGGCAATTGTTTCACGTCTACTAGGAATTAGAAGTAAGGATTGGGAATAAAATATTCCTTTCATCTGACCTTTTCTTTTAAGAAGACTTTGTCATTGGGGAGGGCAGTTTAATAATTCATTAAAGGGAAAGCTTCGCTTCCTTTAGAAATCTCATTTGTCAGTAGAAAAGCTTTCTTTAAGGTTTGATAATAATCTGGCATCCAAAGTCCTGCGGTAGGTTAACAAATTTCGACTAGCTTTGGATTATGTTCTGAGTTTTTAAAATTAAAAGCATATTCATTACACACGATTAGTTTTCTGATAACACAGTTTACTTGAAGCCTTTATTTATAATGCATTATAAATTTATTCATAATGTATGAAACAATTCATTATATCTCTTCATAAATTAATGTAGCCAAAGTTAAGTTTCATGTTACATTTGGTTGTTTTAATGAATTATGCTTTGTTCAATGAATAGAATATATTAAAACTGTGGTTACAATTATTCATGAGACCGTGCAATGCATTATAAGGTGCATTACCAGGCATAATTAATTTTTTATAATGCACTATATATAAAGGCCTTAATAAATTAACAGTGCTGTAATGTGCCTGTGCTGCTACATTTACCAATAAATTGTAACCATCACCTCGTTGAGTATTTACTGTATTAATCAGCCACTTTGACTGAATGCATTCAGCTGCATCAGAGAACAATGGTCACTGATTGACCAACATTCACCTGCTTCATGGCATCAGAGATTGTGTTTGGGGGAGTTTTTAAATTTTAAACAAAGTTTACAGTCTTTACATCGGGATCCCTGTGAAATGTGATTGAGGTGTACTTTATTTTAGGCATGCTGGTTTATTATTGTGGTGTCCAAAATGTTAGGTACAAAAACTGAAATGTCGATTTTCATTTTTCACGTTACTAGTGCATAAATGAATTTCAAATGAATTCAAGTGCATTAGCCGAATTGTCTGAATTTAAATGGAATCAATTCCAACCCTATTGTACTTGTACACATTCAGTCAATGCTCTTATTCAGCTTGACTCCAGAAACTGCTAAATGCTCTCAAAGGGAATTAAAGCAGATTCAAATCGATACAGGACGGTACAGATGGGTCTTGTTTAAGAGGGGTCTTGGCTTGAGCTTGCTTAAAAATGAGCTTGACCTTTCTTTCTTTCTTTTTTAAAGCCAGACTACTCAGCTGCATTGTCAGGGGTAAGAAAGATGTGGCGTGGAAACGCTGACCCAGGTGGCGCCAGCCTTTGTTGTAAATATGGGGTGGCAGGAGGAAGCTGGAGTGAAATAAAGAGAAAAAGAGAAAACAGTGGCCAGCTGCCAAAGTAAAAACGAGACACAACCATTTGCCAACGAAACCTGGGCAAGAAGAGAGGACGAGCATACCGCCTCGCCTCACACCTCAGTAATCAGTGTGAACATCTACATAGTGTCAGGATCAACAAACAGCTTGAGAAAAGAGCAAGACATGCTTCTATCGCAGCAAGAAAATGAGCAATTAGCAGAGTGTAGACATAATAATATGCACAACGTGGTAAACACTTTATGGCACTTTGACCATCTTTGACTTAGAAACCATAACACAGCTTTCAGGGGTTGTTGACTGGTTTCTTGTTGGTCCAAGTTGGTCATTAGCTGTTTGTCTACCACTTGACCATTAGCTGGTTGCTCGTTTGTTGTTTGTTTACCTTAGATGACAGCTAATCACTACTTTGGACCAGGCAGAAACCAACTAATTTTTTTTTTTTTTGGAATAAACTTTCTGATTCCTAGTTGGTCTAAGTTGGTCATTAACTGCTAGACTACTAACTTAATCACCAGCTGGTAGCTGGATTGTTGCTAATCCAAGATTGTCCAGTTTAGATGACAGGTAATAACTAGCTTGGACCAGATAGAAACCAGCAAGTAAGGGCCAAAACACAGCTTTCTGGTATTTTTAAACATGTTAAATGGTTTCTTGTTTTACAAAGTTGGTCATTTGACTACCACTTGACTGCGGGCTGGTAGCTGGTTTGTTGCTGGTCTAAGGTCCTTCTTAGATGACAGCTAATGGACCAGCTAGAAACCAACTAATATGTTTCAAAAGACAGCTTTCATGTGTTTTGAAGTGTTAACTTGCTTCTGTTTGGTCCAAGGTAGTCATTGACAGTTAAACCAGCTGGTTTATTTCTGCTCCAATATGGCCCAGGTTAGATGGTTAGCTAATGAGCAGCTTCAACCAGATAGAAACCAGCAAATATGTGCCAGAACATAGCTTTCAGGTCCTTTGAAACATGGTAACTGGTTTCAACTCGCCAAAGTTGGTCATTAGTTGTACTTGACTGCTGCTGGTAGCTGGTTTGTTGCTGGTCCAAGGTGGTTCAGCTAAGATGACAGCTAATGACTACTGTGGACCAGCTAGAAACTAACTAATGTGTTTCAAAAGACAGATTCCATGTGTTTTGAAGTGTTAACTGGTTTCTGTTTGGTCCAGGTTGGTCATTAACTGTTAGACCAGCTGGTTTGTTCCTGCTCCAAGATGGCCCAGGTTAGATGGCTAGATTAGCTTGAACCAGAGAGAAACCAGCGAATATGTGCCAAAGCACAGATGTGAAAATGTGTTTTGAAACATGTTAACTGTTTTCTATAGCTGACCCAAGATGGCCAGCGTGAAAGGCAGCTAGATTGCTAAGAAATGTCTCCATCGAATAGTGCTGATTTTGGAGGCTTAGATATTCTTGACGTACACATCCAAAAAATACTGATTGGAAAAATACCAAAAAATATTAGGTAATATTTTAACTAACATATAAAATGGAAAAATGGGGTTTGTGCCTGAGTATGTTTGCTTACTCTACTATAACTGATCACTTTGGCTAACAATTAATACTGAACAAATGTTTCTATTTGAACATCATCTTAAATCCACGTGAAATGAAATAAATTGTGGTTAGTTTAACTTGGGCGTTGCGTAGGCTGCTCAAGCCTATATCATGCCAAAATCTTCATTAGTATGAGTTATCTCCTTCTGATAGTGAAGTTGGACAGTGTTTGTGTGACTCAAGAATTTAGCGCCTTCCTTTATAAGAAGCTTTCATCCTCTCCTTAAACTCTTTACCCAACAACATGAATCACCATGAAACTCGTAGAAGATCGAACAAAGATCGTTCCCTCAAGCTGTACGTTTACTCGTACCGCTGATTCTTCTCGCTAAGCTCATGAGCACCTCAACTACAGAAAGTTAGCAAAATCTCCTTAAAAATTTAGGCTTGTGTTTTTCTTTCTGTTGTGCTAGGGATGTGTAGGTGCCTTAAGTCCACATAGCCAGCTCTACTACTCTTCTATTAATTACCCCCTTAAGGAAGAGAAGCGAGATAAATAGTAAATCTTAATTAGTTGGGTTTTTTTCCATTATGGGTATGTCAGTTTGTTTTATCAGCAGCTTCTCAGATGCTACGCTGAGCTCTTTTGGTGTGCGTATTAGATGGAGTGGGTTAAAATCTCTGTATTAATCTTGTTACTTAAGTAAGGGTGAGAACTGGACAATCTTCCAGCTGTCTTCCATCTCTGGGGACTCTCATAAGGGGGACATGCTCGCAATGAAAGAGATTTATTTCCAATGGAAAACTAGCTCTCTGTGGGTAGCATTTACTTCTGTTTAACCTGCATTACTCTCTAAAGTAATCTTAGCATGCCGTACCATGTGTAACGGTCCCTTGGAAACTATCTTAGTAAATGCAACAAACTGGTTACACAATTGATATATATGGGGATTGTTTAGCTCTAACAATGTAACCTTTTTCTTGAAACTTGCTTAGCTATCTAATAGCTGTATTTTTCTTCTTGTTAATGATAAACATTGTACTTTTCTCTTGCTATTCTACAGATTTGTGGCTTGTAGCTGCATATAAATCTAATCTCCCCCTAAAAAATTACTAATACATACTTTCAGGAACATCCAACAGTTCTTTATTTTGTAAAAACAGCAATGAAAAAAGACTTGTACTTTTAAAGCACCACTCCATTCCTGACTGTCTACAATATTGTTATTTTAGTAATTATTGCATGCAGTGCAATATTTCCTCTCATATCCATGGTCCTGATTCTAGCCCACTACAAAGATACATAATAAAATATGCATTACGTAGGATGCTGTAAGTGTGGAATTTTTTATTGCATCATAAACACAAACTCTGCCATACCAGTAATTGCCACTTTAGGCTAAATCTTAGTGCTCTGCATTCATTGTATGGCTTTGGTTACACCTAGTCTGTGATTTTAATAAAGGTTTCCTAGTATGCATGCACAAAAAATACCAGTGCTGATCTACTAATTGCATTTACTTTTTATTTCATCTTTCAGATGTGCAAAAGCGCATGTCCTGCTTTATCTTATTTTTCTTAATGAATATTATTCTGTGTCCTTTCATCTGTAATGGGGTTTTGTCAACACAAATTGCATCTCCAAATGATTTATCAGGATTGAAATTCATTCAGATTCGCTAAATGCCTGCGCAATAATGGCTGATATGTAGGAATTCATTTGATCTAGGTATTAGGATCAAGTGCTTATAGGCGATAGTGTTTCTATTGAATATCATGGTTTTAAAATATGAAGATATCATAGATTATTAATGACATGAATATATAATTATATTTACTACATATTTTATGGATGTTTCATACAAAAATCCCCCATAATACATCAAACCAAAAAAGGCACAAATATGTTGTTAGACTGCACATGCAAAATAGTTTTGCAGTTATGAGGGTTTTAATAAATCAGCTCTTTAGAGTCTGAAAAGAAGCTTTGGCTGCTAGATCTCCCTTCTGTCATGCCATTTTCTCAAGTGAGACCCAATGGATGTTGTCATAGCAAATGTACAACCCACGAAACTGACCAACATCGACCATATGACTGGCCTGCATCCACACATACACAGTCAGTCCCCTCGCTCTACTCTGAGATGCCGAAACTTATATCATTGTGTGTGTGTGTGTGTGTGTGTGTGTGTGTGTGTGTGTGTGTGTGTGTGTGTGTGTGTGTGTGTGTGTGTGTGTGTGTGTGTGTGTGTGTGTGTGTGTGTGTGTGTGTCTGATAAAGTGCTTCTTCTTCACATTCCTTGGCTGACCACATTGGTGCTAATTTCCCATGGCAGCTTATGGTGCAATTAGAGCCTGGAGGGCCTCCACCCTTCACACTGGATCACTGACGGGCCACTGAACAATCAGTGGCGGCAGGAAGCAGATCGTACACATGTCCAGGGTTGCAAAAAGATATAATGAATAGTTTGGACAAAATAAAAGAGACAAAGTTGAAAAAAATATTGCAATGGCATCTATCTACCCATCCATCCATCCATCCATCCATTAATTTATCCATCCCTCCCACCCTCCCTTCATCCATCACAACCTCCCTCCATCTTTCCCACCCTCCCTTCATCCATCCATCCATCCATGCATCCCTTCCTCCCTTCATATCTCCATCCATCCCTTCACCCCTCCCTCAAAGAGTTTGTTCTAAGTTAAATCAGATTCTTTAGACCATTATGTCATGAACATATGATTACCCCAGTCTAATGTACAGCCAGGGCCAGTAAGAAACAGAAAGTCTGAACTTTCTGAACACCACACACACACACACACACACACACACACACACACACACACACACACACGCACACACACACGCACACACACACGCACACACACACGCACACACACACACACACACACACACAATCATGCTTCCCATAACAAAGGACGGTATTGTCGTTTAAAATAGAGTTAAACTTAGTTTTATGATTACAGGAAATGACAACATTGCAGCTTTTATTCTAAAGAACAGCTATTCTGTCTCAGAAAACAGCTGTGCACTTGATGCCACACACGGCAGCAGCTTGGCAGTGAATTAGTATTCCCTCTTTGGAGGAGATTTGTAAGTTGTAATTCATTGCCACGTTGTGAGAAGAATTGATCTGGGTACGTCTCAAACGGGCCGCCATTTTGCCCTCTCTCACCCACAAATTCAACACAGGAGTGACTCAAGTAACCCAATTCCCTGAATCCAATCTGATGACTAATGAATCAACTGAACCAGTTCTATCGCATATTATAACACAAAACCTGAGCAGATAACATCAGTTTGGAAGGCAAAGTCTGTCCCGATCTAATCAATGATGAGCTGGGACTACCACTTGGAATATTTGTGGGAATGTGAGCACAATGAACTGCATTAACCCAGCATTCAGCTTGCTCACATCTAAGGATTTTCGTCTATCTGCAGACATCTCTCAAGCTTTAAGACAGCAAATGCGTGTGTGTGTGTGTGTGTGTGTGTGTGTGTGTGTGTGTGTGTGTGTGTGTGTGTGTGTGTGTGTGTGTGTGTGTGTGTGTGTGTGTGTGAGCCTGTTTATGTGGTTTATGAGGACACAAATTTGTATAACTACATGGGTATTACACTGGTATTACACTATAAATGTGGTTTATGAGTACATATCAAATGTCCTCATAATTCAAATGGCCTTAAAAACACACTAAATGATGTTTTTTTGAGAAAGTAAAAATGCAGAATGTTTCCTGTGATGGGTAGGTTTAGGGGCAGGGGCAGTGTAAGGGGATAGAAAATACGGTTTGTACAGTATTAAAACCATTACGCCTATGGAGAGTCCCTGTAAACCACATAGACCAACGTGTGTGTGTGTGTGTGTGTGTGTGTGTGTGTGTGTGTGTGTGTGTGTGTGTGTGTGTGTGTGTGTGTGTGTGTGTGTTTTAATTGTTTGATGTAAAATGAACACCTCTGGCAGAGGAAAAACACCTTTGTGTATAATATATAATTCCCTTTGGCCTCATGACAGTAGCTTCTAATTGAAGATTGCTTTAATTATACAAACAAGCTTTCCTTCTCTCTGTGTGTTATTGAATTCCACTGAAAGCGTGTGAGACAGGTTCTCTTAGAAATAAGTCGTGGGTTCACGAGGGCTAATAAAACAACCAGGGATGAACATCAGACTGTATCGTCTGACCATCCTCGAGCTTACACTCTCAAATCAACTGATAGCTGTACAATTAAAGGGATAGTTTCCTCACAAGTTAAAATGTTTAAACTTGGTGTTACAAGACACACACAAACCAGATTTTTTGAACCAGAGATTTGGGGTCTCTATCACTTTGTTTGCTGACACTTTAGTTTCAGGGTTTAATTCTCAGTATTATCCAGTTGCTTATTATTATTACAAGGATATTGGCTGCTTATCAGTACTTTTTAAATGACATATTAATGCCTTATTCTGCATGATCATATTCTACATCCCTTAAACCTACCCATTACCTAAACCAAACAACCTTACTATTAATGAGCAGTAATCAGGAGTTTATTAAGGCGAAAGTCATAGTTAATATAAGCTAAAAAGTGCAGACTTCGCCAATATTTTATTGTTATTTATTCTAAAAGTGAGGAAACAAAAATATGCATTTAGTAATTAGCATAAAACATCTCCATATAATGACTTTCCACACAATATTATCTATAATATTACAAAATAAATGAATACAAATAAAATAAAAACACATTTCTTATGCCTCCAAAGATATATATAATTATTTATATTGATTCTAAAATGGTGGTTAGGTTGGTTTTAAATGTTATATAGATATGCACTTATTAATGAATCATGATTTCTGTGAATGAGACGCATTATGATTCAAGTGTCATAATTGTGTCATTCTGCTGACCCTAGCTCTGTCTTTTTGCTCCACAGGTTTCATATATACATGTGGTGGAACATTAAAAGGAAGGAATGGGACCATTGAAAGTCCTGGTTTTCCATATGGATATCAGAATGGGGCAAACTGTACATGGGTTATTGTAGCAGAGGAGGGCAACCGAATTCAAATAGTCTTTCAGTCATTCGCGGTGGAGGAGGACTATGACTTTTTATCCCTCTACGATGGACACCCGCATCCAGCTAACTTCAGGACGAGGTGGGTGCTGTTTTTAATGACCCGTTTTCATGAAGCCATAAGCCATAAAGCTGCATCATTACTGCATCAGTACAGAAAACTAGATATCTGATCATGGAAGGATGGAGGAAACACTTTGCTGAGTAAAATGTACGCTGGGCCTGTTAGCATCTTGACTCTGATGCCAAATGAAAGTCCTGCCAAAAACTCTCCCTGGATAATTACACACACACACACACACACACACACACACACACACACACACACACACACACACACACACACACACACACACACACACACACACACACACACACACACACACACACACACACACACACACAAATAAATAATTAAGCACTATATTTTAACTTAGCCATTGTTTCATGGACTCTTCTATCTTTGCAATCGACTATCAGTCAAAAAAAGTTACATGCATAAAAGCTATATACATAAAACTTTTGGTTAGGCCTTTATTTTAAGAACACAGATTTGTAGGGCTTTGAATGGATTTAACACCAAATTCTATGCAAAGAAAATAAGCATGTCTTCTACTAAAACAGCTCCACCATTGGTTGCAAGTTAGTTTACAGTATGTGCACTTATTCTGCTATATATAAAGTATTCTGCAATATAAGGTAACTACATGGGTCAAGGTTAGGTTTAGGGGTAGGTTCAGAGTTAGTGCCTAGTTATTACCCAGTTATTGTAATTATTGTAAGAAGTACATAGTATGTAGATATTGTGAGAAACAGCACTGTGAAATAAAGTGCTACCTCACCATTGTATAAGTCCACAGTGACGACACCAGTGTGAACATGTGCATGAAGGGTAAATGACAACTGCTTGGTTGACTGGCATGTCTTTTATTAGCAGGTATGTATGAGCTGTTTATGGTCAGATCTGGTCAATATCATTGTGGACATGACTGTTGGAAATTCCAGGCAAAACATTGTATGTCGAATGATTCCATGCGCTTATATTTCACTCGGTATCAGCAACGTCATATACTGGAACAGCAGCCAAGGATGTTAAAATGAGACATGTCCATGGATTTTACTTTCTTAATCACCAGATTTGTGGTTAAAATCTATATGATTTTATCTCGTACTGGGTCAAGCTTTTACACCATTTTGGTCTTAACAATTTAGTTAATACTCCTGCAGTGTGGCAGATTTGTGTGTGTTTGTGTCTTACGGCCCTGTTTTACTGATCTGAGCGAATGGCGCAAGTGCACTTAGAGTGTGTCCAAATCCACTTTCGCCAGTTTAACGACAGAAAAACCAGTTGGCGCCCTATCGCATGGTCCAAAAGGGTTGCCCTTAGTCTCTTAATGAATCGCGGGTGTGTTTTATTGGCATAATGTCCAATAAACCAATCAGAGTCTTATCTCTCATTCCCTTTAAAAGCCAGATGCGCTCGGACCATGGCAGATTTACTATTTACGTGGTGGAATTTGCAAGCAGGAAGACTGAGCGTTTCTCCAGAGAAGAATCGTTTTATTTTTAATATTTGCATGTTTGTGTGCTGCTGCACTGTGTGTGTATTAAGCAGAGTGTTGTGTACCCGGCCTATTTTACTAACACACCCTTTAAATAACTCTAAAAATACTGCACTATTGACTTTAAAGCAGGTTTTTGTTGGTCAATGGCGCAGTCATATTCAGTTCCTCAAAATAGCAACACCCAAACAATGCTCCTGAACACACCTAAACACAGACCAGACGCCCATGGGCGAACAGATGAGCGCCAGTGCTTTTGCTATTTGCTGGTGTCTGGTCTGAAATCCAGCAGTGTTCAGGAGCACTGTTGGTGCGTTGCTATTTTGAGGAACTGAATATGACTGCGTCAGTCTGTGAACAGTCTTTCAAATATGGCTATATGTTCACAGTCATGGAGGAACAGGAAGTTATAAAAGGACAACACGAAAGGTAAACAGTGATGTGTTGCCCAAGGAGGCATTTTGTGTCTTGTAGCTTCTCATTTACTTCTCCTCCTCTCATTCTTCCTCTCATTGCTCTCTTGCTGTCCTGCAGGGAGGAGATATTAGAAGGGGGTAGGTGTGGAGAAGAGGAAGGAGGAATAATGACAGAGCTTAATTAAACAGTTCAAGAAGTAAATAATGCAGGATTCTGCAGGCACTACATTTGTGTCTTGCATTGCCATGTTTGCTGGCATCTCAGACAAATTGCATGTTGCCATTCAGCCTTTTTAAATTATGCACTGCAATTAGGGATTGAGCTCTCTCTCTCTCTCTCTCTCTCTCTCTCTCTCTCTCTCTCTCTCTCTCTCTCTCTCTCTCTCTCTCTCTCTCTCTCTCTCTCTCTCTCTCTCTCTCTCTCTACACGTCCTTAGATACTGTGTAGCATCTAACAGCCGATTATATTTTATATATTTATATATGCCCTATATTCAAATAAATTCTGATTAATCTGTATTCATTTAGACTTTAATGACCCCGTAAGACATCTCTGTCCGAGCACACTGAGGGTGTATTGACCTATATAAAATCTTTTAAGTGTCATGTCACAGCCGCTTCATTTGTTTATTCGTTTGTTTGCTCATTCGTTCTTTCTTGCATGTGAAACCTGTGTGGGCGATGCAGTCTCAGATCTTGATGGGTGATGGATGTCTTCTGTCCTTATTCTACATCAGTAATGATTATTAATGTGACCTGGCTGAGACTCTAAAAAGAGTGGCGTTTAAATTAATTATAAACTAACAATGCCAGGGACTGAGTCTGACATCTGAAGATTTCACTGATTAATCTTTAAATATGTACAGATCTGTCTGAATCATTTACAGCTTTGCTCGGATAGATCAAAACAAATTCCAAATAGGTTTAAATGATCGTTTGGTTGGCAAGCAATTAACCGTCCCCTCAAAAAGTGTAATTGCACAAACATCTGGTATTCTGTGTAAAAATATCACTCATGTCTTATATAATGATTGACTGATACGTAATTCTTTTTAAAGACCGAGATGGATGGATGGATGGATGGATGGATGGATGGATGGATGGATGGATGGATGGATGGATGGATGGATGGATGGATAGAGGACAGATATCCAGTATACTGTAATGCTCATAAACATTGTATTTAATAAAATAAACATCAAAATAAGAGCAATATTCATTTCAAAGACATGTCTTATGTGGATCGGTCATGTAATTATTTGTAAATGAGAGCTGTTTTTGTCATAAAGGCGAATCTCACTCATAATTGCCGCTGTCACTCATAATACATCCTTTTGTAACCTACAAGACTCACTGAATTAATCAGAGCACACATTTTAATGATTCTTTTTGGTGGACAGAATCAAAAGAATGAGTCACTGGGATGAATCAAAATCCTCATTTCTAGTCCTCATTAAAGGGATAGTTCACCCAAAAAAGAAAAAGTTCTCACCTCCAAGTTGTTTTAAATCTTTATGAGTTTCTTCTGTTGAGCACAAAAGAAGATATTTTAAAGAATGTTACACCAGACAGTTGAAGGTAGCCATTGACTTCCATAGTAGGAAAAGAAATATATGAACGCCAATGACTGGACTGTAAAAAGAAAAATATTGTTGGTTTTTGTTGGTTTAACTTAAAAAAGTAAGTAACCTGGTTGCCTTAAAATTTTGAGTTTATTGAAATTAAAAATTAGAGTTGATACAATGAAGGAAATTTGTTTAATAAATAGAAACTCAAAATATTATTGTATCTGAACCACATAAAAAAATTGATAAATCATGAAAATAGCACAATTTGGCATGTTTCACTGCGTCATCAGAAATAACACGCACATAATTACCTAATATGCTTACAAAATCTTTTAATAATATTTTAATAAAGGTTGTCGAATCTCAAAAAATGTTCATTGTATTAACTCAAAATTTTAATTTCAATAAACTCAAAATTAAGGCAACCAGGTGACTTTTTTTCTAAATAATTTTTACAGTGTACAGTCAGCTGTCCTCAGCCGCTTATCCTGCACAGCGTCGCCGGCAGACTCAGATTATTGTTGTATAAATTCACTGCACGATTAAATATCATATTCTTACTTGATTGAGACAAACTTTGTATAACTAGAATGATTTAAGACTCCAGCTTCGATATTTGACATCCGTTTATGATAAACTTCAGTTGCAAAGACATTAAAGGTGCACTATGTAGTATCTTTGCAGTAAAATATCCAAAAACCACTAGGCCAGTGTTATATATTTTGTTGAGTTGAGTACCTTCAATATCCCAGATGTTTCCAACTATTTGTAAATTGTGAGAAAATTGCTAATTTAACTAAGGACCGGGACGTGTCAGCATAGCGTTTAAGGAAGTCGCCTGTCAATCACGTCATATCTGCGCTACCCTCGGTTTCGGCTTTTATGTGGCAGGAGAGCTTTACTCTTAGCAGTGTGAACAAGTGAACGCACGGAGTAACGTCATAACATCGTTTTAAACACACTTAAATGTATCTAATATGATAAACAGAGCTGCATTACCTCATAATCATAACCCGGAAGAGCGGAAATACTGCAGGCGCCCGGCGAATGTGTCCCGTCCCGTCATAATAAAAGTCTCGGTATTTGTGAGGCGGGTATTTGTTTAACAATCGCTCCAGCGGCCGTGCTCAGCTCCACAACTCTCGGTCCTGCTCTGCTTTAGACTACAGTAACGTTAATAACCGCATCCATGAACGTGATTTCTGCCTGGGTCCTATTTTCCACCGGCTGTGATGAGAAGACCACATCTCGCAAGATGCTGCGCTCACACTTTGCGTCATCAAACTACGCATTTGTTTTGATTAGGCGCCCTCATGTGGACGGAAAGTTGCATAGTGCACCTTTAAAGGGTTCATATGATGTGATTTCTTGTTTTCTGTTTGTGTAAGATCTCCAGAGTTACAACGTCTCAAACCCAAAGAGATTTTCTTTGTAAAAGTTAAGGCTCAGCAAAACCTGCGCATTTTCCGGAAGACTGTTTCTAGCACCTGGGAGAGTACAGACCGTTAGCTTCTACGTCTTTGTCGTCTCTACGATAACAAATGCGAACTTACCAATCTGATACATTGTTGATATGTTGATCGTGTGTTGATCGTGATCATCATGTACATCAGGGGTGTCAAACTCAGTTCCTGCAAAGCCCTACAGAGTTTAGCTCCAACTCTGTTTTAACACGCATACCTCTATTTTTTTAATAAGCCTGAAGGACTTGATTAGCTGGATCAGGTGTGTTTAATTAGGGTTGAATCTAAACTCTGCAGGGCTGTGGCCCTCCAGGAACTGAGTCTGACACCCCTGATGTACATCATCCGGATCAGATTCGGACTCTATCATCTGCTTTGTGAGCTGATGTTTGACATATGATAAGAAGCGTGACATTTCCGTCAATACGCTTAAGGCAGGGGTTTTCAAATCATTCCTGGAGCCTCCCCAGCACTGCACATTTTGGATGTCTCCCTTATTAGTGTCTTATTTAACACAGCTATATTAACTCATCAGCTGATTAGTTTAGTACTCCATGAGCTGAGCTGGGTGTGTCCAATAAGGGAGATATCCAAAATGTGCAGTGCTGGGGAGGGTCCAGGAATGGTTTTGAAAACCCCTGGCTTAAGGTATACAGGCCAATCACAATGCACCGCTGGCCAATCAGAGCACACCATGCTTTTCAGAACGATGAGCTTTGTGAAACTCGACACATTTCTGAAAGGAGGGGCATAGAGGAGCAACAATAATGTACAGTATTATTATAGTAATAAAATAATGACTTGTTTTTAACCTAAAACCATATCAACACGTTTAATTAAACCAAATACACAAAATAATGTTCTTTTTAGTACCATCCATTGGTACCTTATGATATTTTGAATGTAATAAAAACACACTCATGTTCAGTCATGTCTGCTGCAGGGTATTTGTGTTCACATAGCATCTCTGAACATCGTCCGTTTGGGCTCTTAGGTCAAAAGACACACACACACACACACACACACACACACAAGTGTTTGTCGACTGAGAACAGTAGAAACGTAAATGGGGCAGTTTGACACAACATAGACTGCAAGTGGGTGTTTACAGGGCTTGAGCATCTTATCAGCCTTCTCTAAAAACTCACATGACATGCTCATAAACATTAATCTAGTTTTACAGATACAGTAACATCCTCAGGTTTAAAATTAAGCATGAGCAGACGTGTCGCTTCAGCTTCTACAACAGTTTCAACAACAAAGACACATTCATACATTCCTAATATTACATTTTTTGTATCTTCATATTACCAACAGCCCGAGTAATTCTGAGTCTTGAACTTTAAACTCATGATTGTTGGCTTTCTAAATATATGTCGGTTATATCTGTTCAGAATGACTTATGGGCAGCAACCTTTTTATTTTGGGTATGTCATTTATATGCCCCACTTGTTGGTGATTTCTCAGTAGCCTGAATATCCTAAGAGTGTCCCTTCTCTATTAGCAGTTGTCTTTCATCTTATTCCATTGTGCTCCCTTTCACCTTCACTTTAAGATCCTGTTTATTTTTCCTTCGTCCCATGCAGAAAGCACTCATACATGCGTCTGCGGGGTGCGAGCGGATCATGTAGTAAGGCCGGGTGTCACTTTGTGTGTCAGACTGTGTAAGAGACCCCCTGAGTGAAGCCAGGTGTAATTGCAGACGCTTAGCCTGTGGAGCTAGCAATGTAATTAGTCATCAGCATGTAGTGGGGATGGGACAGAGGAAGCGAGAGCAGCCACCAGCAATTATTCATCCCCGTCCTGTCACTCAACGCTACCCATCGCCATAAATCATTTGCCGTTTGTTTTGGCGTGTGATGGAGGTGTCAGCGGAGGAGCACTGTACTGAGGCATGGGCGGAATGTGAAAATCAAGAGGCACTGGGGTTTAAACTTAACTCGTCCCTGTGTCTTTAAGTCATGCATATGCATGAGATGCGAAAGCTGAGAGTTGGTTATAAAAGCATGCAGCATGCCTGCTCATCACTACAGATCCACTGATAATTTGCTGTCAGACAGATTTTCAGCAAACATTAAAATTCTGTCATTATTTACTCGTTCTCGTGTCATATTTCGAGCATGTCACAAAAGCATGAATTTTAATAGACTCGTCACATAGTGCTTACCATAATACGGCAGTTTAAAGAGTTAGCACACCCCAAAATTTAAATGATTAACTCACCCTCATGCCATCCTAGGTGTATATGACGTTCTTCTTTAAGCCGTACACAGTGATAGTGATACCTATTGACACCCTGGAGCTGTATGGATAACTTTTATGATGGATGGATGTGCTTTTTTGGGCTTCAAAATCTCAGCTACCATTCACTCCCATTATAAAGCTTGGGAGAGCCAGGGTATTTTTAATATAACTCTGATTGTGTTTGAAAGAAAGTCATATACTCCTAGGATGGCTTGAGGTGATTAATTATGGGATCATTTTCATTTTTGGGTGAGTTAACCCTTTAATAGTGTCTATAAACCCTCTTGTTCCAAACAGGTTAAATACATCTTTTACAATATTCTAGGGCACTGTCCCTTTAAATGCATTGCTTTCAGACTTAATATGTACCACAGCTATTCATCTGAGTGGCTGTAAAACCCACAAAGTAACCTCTCGTCTTCACCCATTCGCTCTCATTACACTTTCTAGGAATTCAGGGTGAAATTCATTCAACCATGGGTTACAAGTATCGACTGTAGGTTCAGAATACAGTCTGCCACTCCGTTATATTCCAGTGGCCTGTAAGAGGAGAGTGACACGCCGTTCGTGTGGCTTCTCGGAAGATGTCTCACATACCAAGTGGCTTGTTTTGAATGGCCAGAGAAGGAGAGAGTGTGACAGGCTACGTTTTATCCCTATCTAGTGAATGTAAAGGAGTAGCAGTCTGGTCTGTTGCTGTGCAGTGTTTTCTGCCAAGAGCAAAGCCACGGTGGAGGGAAAGAGGGCTCTCTCTCTCTCTCTCTCTCTCTCTCTCTCTCTCTCTCTCTCTCTCTCTCTCTCTCTCTCTCTCTCTCTCTCTCTCTCTCTCTCTCTCTCTCTCTCTCTCTCTCTCTCTCTCTCTCTCTCTCTCTCTCTCTCTCTCTGGCTCGGTCTCCATCTATTGCACTGTCTAGCTTGAGTTACTGACATCTTGTGGTGAATGTGCAAAGTGCAGGATGGGCTGAATTGTTTGTCTGTACAGCTGTATTCTGGAAAAACAAAACTCATCGCTTGATTGTCGGTGTTGTGATAATTTTAACATGTAATGTTTTTAAATGTTTTTGATCAAGGTCTCCTCAGCAAGGCTACACTTATTTGATCAAAAATACAGTATAATATTGTAATTTTAATGTGATTTATTCCTGTGTTCACAGCTGTATTTATCATCATTACTCCAGTGTTTAGTGTCACATGATCCTTCAAAAATCATTATAATATGATGATTTGATGCTTAAGAAACATTTATAATTATTATTAGTCTTTGATTAATCAAAAGTTAAAACAATGTAAAGGTGATCTTTGTAACCCAACCTTGCTGAACAAAGGTGTTTTTTTTTTTATTAATCTCCACACTTTTGAACGGTAGTGTGTTTAAGTGTCTTCTGTCTGTACGTTAGTGATGCATTCGTTTTACCATGTGTTTACCATTTCACTTTAAACATACTATCTTCAGTGGCCTCAAATCTTAGTGTTTGGACATCTAAAAGTCACACTTAAAGATGTAATTCACCCAATAAATGTAAATTCTCTCATTATTCATGTCACTGCAAATATGAATTCAATCTTTTCAATATAATGAAAATAAATGAGGCTGTCAAGCTAAAAAAAAAAAAAAAAAAAACTTAAATGTGGTCCACTTGACTATTGCACTATATAGTCTTCTAGGATCAAATTACATATTTGTGTGACAAACAGAACAAAATCTAAATCCATTCAATTCAGTTCACATGTTTTTGTATAGCGCTTTTCACAGTACATATCGCTTTTAAAGCAGCTTTACAGAAAAGGCATTCATTACAATTTAAAGTGGTTTGTTATCAGAGGAGACTGTGTCCAAGTTAAGCATTTCAGAAATGGACATACCGGTATACAAAGCACACAGTTAGCTAACAATGTATTATTAATCAATATAAAAATCAGTTAAGGCACAGGACATGGGCTATGTGAGATAAGAATACATGTTGTTAATGGTTATTGGGGATGATAATTGAGCATGTGTGCGTGCTGATGAAGAGCTTCTGAAGTCCTCTCACGAGTTGAGTCGTCTCTTCACAGGTGATGGTCAGCTGAAGTCTTTATGAGAGTCTGGATCCAGACAGGAGCTGACGGACTCTAGTTACCTCGGGATGAACAGGAAAATAATTAGCGTAGCTGCTGTTCAAAGCATTAAGCAAAGACAATCATGAGCACTGATATAACTGGAGTACAAGGTTATGAGATGCATTATGTGAATGCTTGGCTAAAGAGATGCTTCTTTAATCTAGATTTAAGCTGGGAGAGTGAGTCTGAGCCCGGACATTATCAGGAAGGGTATTGCAGAGTTCAGGAGCCGAATGTTTTAAGCGTTCTTCCTCCTTTAGTGGACTTGAATATCCCAGGTACTACCAGAAGCCAGAGTTTGAGTGATCTTAAAGAGCGTGATTGATTGTAGGGCGATAGAGAATCAGTTAAATACACAGGAGCTAAACGGGTTTAGGGCCTTTTAGGTCAGTAGCAATACTTAATAATTGATACGGAACTTAATAGGTAACCAGTGTAGAGATGATAATATTGGTGTTATATGAAGATAAGTCAATCTTTATATGAAGATAAGTCAATATCCACTGATAACTCTCGTGTTAGCTGCTAACTGTTGCAATTGAATCATTGAGTCAGCGAAGTCGGAATCATCAACAAATTATTTAGAGAAAAAAAAAAAAACAGTTCATACATCGACTTCTCTCGTGAACTGTCATAAGAACTTCAAGATTTTCAGAGAAGAGTGACTTAAATTTCAGTCTGTAACACAAAGCTGTCATTTGACGGCCTTTTTTAGAGCTTTACAGTCACAGTATTCATTCCAGTGTTATTTTAGGTTTTAGGTTTTAAATTATTGTATCATTTTCATGTTCAATTTTTTTTTTTTTATCTATGTATGTCTATGTCTGGGTCTGTGCAGTTTTTTTTTCTTTTTTTATTAAAGTTTTTAGATTTTCATTTAGTAAATCAAAGTAAACTAAATGAAAATGAGACATGTTGTTGTGGCAACTAGCTAAAATATTACCATTATTATAAATAAATGTTACCATTTATTTTATTAGTTTTAGATAACTATAATAACACTGCTTAATTCACTTTCCATTATCCTGTAACAGTAACACGGTTTTGGTTGATTGATCGATTGATTGATTGATTGATTGATTGATTGATTGATTGATTGATTGATTGATTGATTGATTGATTGATTGATTGATTGAATGAATGATTGATCTTGAAAAGTGTGTTTGTGATATCTAAAATGCATACAGCTGGTTTGACATTTTCTTTATATAATTTTAACACAATTATGCATAAACTGAAGTGTCCACATACTGTATTTTTTCTCTCTTTGTGTTTTCTCTTCCTCCCTCTCGCCCTGTTTTCATTTTGCAGCAGTGGTTAGAGTTCCATTTCACAAGCTAATAACAGTATTAGCCCAACAGCGTGGAAAGGCTTCATGCCTTGTTGACCATGATGAAGCCCATTGCATGAACATCTGTTGTTGAATAAGGTGGCCGAATACCCGGCAATCCACACCTGCTTACATTCCTGCACACAAATACACTGTAAAAAAACAAAAAAAGAAAAGTGCTGCCAGGTAACCGAAACATAAGTTTCATGTGGTACCATCTAAATGAACTGGTTTCATGTGGTACCATCTAAATGAACTGGTTTCATGTAAGTTCTAAACATTATTTTCTGTGACCCAATCAGCCAGACTACATTAGGTTATACTAATGAAAGTGATTTTAAGGCAGAAATTACTCCTTAATGAGATCATATCATGAGGAATCAAATTGTCCTTGATCTTTTAAGATAAAAGAGCTACTATGAAAACATACGGTAACCTTCAGAACTCAGGGTTCCTTCCCAGAGCAAGAAAAGCAGCTATTAAAATTAGTCTGAAAACGACTTTGCTGAAAATTATTCCATTTAATAGGATCCCTGATCATTTCAGTCTGACCTTAACAGAATGTGCAGCTCATTTTAGTGTGAATTGTGTAAAATATTAAATAACTATTTTATCTTTTCAATTTGAAGACTCAGAATTACCCACTGTTATTAATATGAAGATATCTGGACTTAAAATTATTATTATTATTATTATTATTATTATTATTATTTTTATGTATATAAATATAATGTGGTGGTGGAGTAGCAACTTAGAAACACAATGAAGCGACAAGTCAGCTCATGTTTAATTTCAGATATGAGGATGTTATCCCTACAAGTATTAACACATTTTTTAGAAACATTTTCTAAAGCCATGTCAAATGAGTTTTCAGAGAATACTGATAAGATACTAATAAAATATCTTATTTCCCTGTAAACACACACTTGCTGTCTAATGTCTGGCGAGGTGAACTGCTCCATTCACGTTTCTATTGTTCTCACTCGACGAACCTTACACACCTCTGCCATGAATGAGAACTGATCTTCATTATTATTAATCTGTTTTTATTCAGAGACTATTAGCATTTAGTATGGCATTATGACTTTTCCCATCGCTTTGGTCCTAATATACATTTATCCATCTATTATAAATGGTTTATTTATTATTCCTGTGATCAAAGCTGAATTTTCATCATCATTACTCCAGTCTTCAGTGTCACGGGATCCTTCAGAAATCATTCTGACATGAGGATTTGATTCTCAAGAAACATTTATGATTATTGTCCTCAATGCTGAAAACAGTTGTGCTGCTTATGGACCAATGCACAGATATAGCAGAACGACCAGGTTGAGCCTCCTTGAATTAATATTGTAGCATAAGTAACCTAATTCAAGAAGTAAAAGGCTAGACTTTATCCAAAAGAAAATAATCAGACTTTGAAAAAAAAAAAAAAAAATCCAAGTCTGTGCTTTTTTTGCTCATAGTCTTAAAATAACTTTGCACCATATTTTATTTTTAGCCTTTCTTGCAGTTGAATTTGTCTGCAGCCCATGTTCCTGCTTCCTATGTCATATGATCTTCACAGCTTTTAGTTTTTGAATCGCTGTATATTGAAGTTTGGAGAAGTCTGTGAGTGAAGCAGTCGGAGCTGGTGCACTTCTACCTCTTTGTGGCCCAAAACCCTGTGAAAACAACATAAATCAAGCAGGAACAGCCTGGCACGAAGTCAGAGCCGAAGTGGTCGAGCCACTGGCCCATTGTGATCATTCACTACTGCACTTGTCCCTTACGCCCTTCTCCTGACTTTACACTTTCAGTGTATTCATCTCCAACACATTGCCCTTGGCTCTGGCTACAGGGACTGCCTTCATCATTATCCACTAAATCACGACCACTTTGAGTTTCTTTTTTAAGGGGTTGGCGCTTTAATGGAGTGGGGTAAAAGGTTTATGGCTGGTTTCCATTTCATATGAGACTACAACATGTGCTTATATGGTGGATAAATCACTGGATATAGTGGGAATGAGGTGTTCCCACCAATGACATGACATTATAAGAAATTAACACAATACTGTTAAAACTCATTTTGTACTATAAGACAATACAATTTTCTTTTATTAGCAAGATTTTTTAAAATAATATTTCTCTGTTACTGTGTGTGCGTGTGCGTGTGCGTGTGCGCGTGCGTGTGTGTGTGTGAGTGTGTGACACATTTTTTTACACTTCCCACGTTTGGTTACACTTTATTTTAAGGTGAGTTAGTTACATTAACTAATATTAATTAATAACTACATGTACTTACTATAGAGTTAGGGTTTGTTAATTATATATAATTTACTTTTATTACTATAGTAAGTACACGTAACATGTAACTACCACCTTAAAATAAAGTGTTACCTTTTATCTGTTTATTTTGTTTTGTTTTGTGTTATGTTATTAAGAAAATGTAGTAAATACATTAATAAGGATATCTTATTAATGTTAAGGATAATGATTTTTTTAAAGTTTTTGATATAAAGAGATGCAGGCAGTGGTTTGTTTTCTCTTTCATCTGCATGTTTGCTGTATCTCTTCTTATAGTCATGTTTACGCGGCATCAGAAGAACATTAAATCAGGTCTGATTCTACAAGCCGATCATCTTCTCCATGTTCTCACGACCCAAA
Source organism: Pseudorasbora parva (assembly GCF_024679245.1). Taxonomy (NCBI): domain Eukaryota; kingdom Metazoa; phylum Chordata; class Actinopteri; order Cypriniformes; family Gobionidae; genus Pseudorasbora; species Pseudorasbora parva. The sequence continues at coordinate 3,515,751 of NC_090190.1, forward strand.
TTCACCTCCGCAAGATTATCTTTTCCACACCTTGATGTAATCTACTTATCCTCATCTTGCCAGCAGTTTCCCAATTAGACCCCAAGCCCCGTTAGAATTTTGTCATAATAGGTATAAAAGTGAGCAAGGAGGGCTCTTTGAAGTGAGCAATCGTGACGCTCCGTTGCGTTAAGAAGGGCTGCCAGTGTTTACCCCTTAGGAAACGCTGTTTCATCTCCCGCTCAGCATTCGACGCAGTCCACGGGGAGCACAAGGACAAGCGTGATAGGCGTGAACTCACCCGCGGACCAGTGAAGGTGTGCTACTGAGGTCTGACATCGCCGGGCCTCGGAGCCTGCAAATGGATTTCAGCATCAAATAAGAGCCCTGGCGATAGACCCCTTCGAATGCAGGTGGGGGAATAATGGGCTTTGTCTGCTGGTCCATGATGGTTTAATACGACCAGATGTTGCATTACAAGATGCATTAAAAAGAAAAACAAGATTCACTAGTTAATTTTTGTGCTTTTTCACAGGTTTAAAATGATCTAGAATAAAGCAACTGCGTACATCTAACGTTTAAACATCTGATAGAATTATATTTGATGGATGGATGGATGGATAGATGGATGGATGGATGGATGGATGGATGGATGGATGGATGGATGGATGGATGGATGGATGGATGGATGGATGGATGGATGGATGGATGGATGGATGGATGGATAGATGGAATGATAGACATGATGATGGATGGATGGATGGATGGATGGATGGATGGATGGATGATTGAATGGATGGATGGATGGATGGATGGATGGATGATTGAATGGATGGATGATTGAATGGATGGATGGATGGATGGATGGATGGATGGATGGATGGATGGATGGATGGATGGATGGATGGATGGATGGATGGATTAGTAAATACATAGTCGGATGGATGGATGGATGGATGGATGGATGGATGGATGGATTGGTAAATACATAGTCGGATGGATGGATGGATGGATGGATGGATGGATGGATGGATGGATGGATGGATGGATGGATGGATGGATTAGTAAATACATAGTCAGATGGATGGATGGATGGATTAGTAAATACATAGTCGGATGGATGGATGGATTAGTAAATACATAGTCGGATGGATGGATGGATGGATGTATGGATGGATTGGTAAATACATAGTCGGATGGATGGATGGATTGGTAAATACATAATCGGATGGATGGATGGATGGATGGATGGATGGATGGATTGGTAAATACATAGTCGGATGGATGGATGGATGGATGGATGGATGGATGGATGGATTGGTAAATACATAGTCGGATGGATGGATGGATGGATGGATGGATGGATGGATTGGTAAATACATAGTCGGATGGATGGATGGATGGATGGATGGATGGATGGATGGATGGATGGATGGAGGGAGGGAGGGATGGATGGATGGATCTTAATAAATTAGTCTCAGTCTAGATCCTCTTTTCTTCTAGATGTTTCTTTAATTGCTGCCACATTTATTTAACCACTTTTTAAATGGATTTGGATATATGCAATTCAGGATGTCTTGCATAAAACTAAGTTTCTTGGAGAAAGAAACTTGCATTATAGTCTATTCTTATCATTGTTCAGACATCCGCACTTCACCCTGACTGCATGCACCATATCTATTCTTGTTGGAGGAACCTTTCTATTAATCCCAGCGTCGTACAGTAGCTCCGCTCGCCTGTCTGCGATTCCTCCAAATGATTTCCTGCAGAATGACCCCTCTGTCAAATCCAGCTCTAATCTTAGCTTGGTCTCACCTGCTCCAACCAAGAGAGGCAAACACAGCCTGCAGTATACGGCTCGACCTCTGACCTCTGACCTCTGACAGGTCTGGTAACAGTGGATGACGGACAGGTGCTAGACACAGACATGAACACTAATGATGGATTCGCCAGGGTTGGAAAGACCCGAGGACGTTTGTCTTCCATGCACGATTGCTCTGTTCCTGAAATCTAATGAGCTGCCTACGGAAACGGCATTTTAAGACACTCCAAAACTTCAGGCGGCCTCCTAATGTTTCTTGGTTTGGCCAGATTCTCACGTGTCCTTCTGAGAAAGCACTCCCAGAATGCTCTGCAACAAGTTCAGTGACATAAATGAAATGGCTGATGAGATGGGACAAATAATGATTTATATTAAGGTAATATATCACTCATATATCACCATTTCAGTCAGGTTTGCTGGACTCACAGCCTGGTCATCCTGGACTTTTGTCTTCTTCTTCTTCTTCTTCTTCTTCTTCTTCTTCTTCTTCTTCTTCTTCTTCTTCTTCCTCCTCCTCCTCCTCCTCCTCCTCCTCCTCCTCCTCCTCCTCCTCCTCCTCCTCCTCCTCCTCCTCCTCCTCCTCCTCCTCCTCCTCCTCCTCCTCCTCTTCTTCTTCTTCTTCTTCTTCTTCTTCTTCTTCTTCTTCTTAACTTCTTCTTCTTCTTCTTCTTCTTCTTCTTCTTCTTCTTCTTCTTCTTCTTCTTCTTCTTCTTCTTAACTTCTTCTTCTTAACTTCTTCTTCCTCTTCTTCTTCTTCTTCTTCTTCTTCTTCTTCTTCTTCTTCTTCTTCTTCTTCTTCTTCCTCTTCTTCCTCTTCTTCGGTTTTTGATTAGTTAATCTTCATCCAGCTGTTCCTGTTTAGTTGTTGTTTATGAGAACATGATAATTTGTCTAAGTTTTGTTTTTATTAGTGCTGGGGAAAAATGAAGCGTGATTAATCCCATCCACAAAAAAAAAATGTGTGTACTGTGTATAATTATTGTGTATAAATATAAATATAAATATAAATATAAATACACACACATGCATGAATATATTTAAGAAAATGTTTATACAAAATTGTTTTTATAAATAAGATAAATTATATATATATACAGTATAGAAATGGAAATACTTCTTAAATGTATACATTGTGTACATTGTGTGTGTGTACACTGTAAGCAATTATTTAGAAAAAAAGTTACCTGGTTGAGTTTATTGAAATACATTTTTTGAGTTAATACAATGAACATTTTTTGAGATTCGACAACCTTTATTAAAATATTATTAAAAATATTATATATATATTATTTTGTAAGCATATTGGGTAATTGTGTGTGTTTTATTTCTGATGACGCAGTGAAACATGCCAAATTGTGCTATTTTCATGATTTATCAAAAAATTTATGTGGTTCAGATACAATAATATTTTGAGTTTCTAGTTATTAAACAAATTTCCTTCATTGTATCAACTCAAATTTTTAAGTTCAATAAACTCAACATTTTAAGGCAACCAGGTTACTTACTTTTTAAGTTAAACCAAAAAAAAACCAATAAATATTTTTACAATATATATATATATATATATATATATATATATATATATATATATATATATATATATATATATATATATATATATAACCAAAATGTTTATATTTTAAAACGTGCTTTTGTCTGTGGTTTGTTTGAGTTAAATTATTTTTTTAATGTATTTTTATACACTTTACTATATGACTAATATTTGTTAATGCATTAGGTGTCATAAACAAAAATCTTGCTGCTCTACTTGAAAATGACAGAAATAGTCCCTTTTGGAGAAAAAAAAAAACATTGCTAGCATTAGCTGGTTTGCTGGATTCACAGGCTGATCTTTTGGTGGGTTTTAGAGGGGTTTGAGTAATTTTCAGCTGGTTACCAATCTAAACTAGAGACCAGGCAGGTGGGCTGTTTGTTTATTAGAGCATGACGCCATTAGCTTAGCAAAATGCAATAATAAAACTCTCTCGAAATCAGTTGTTTATGTATGTAGAGTTGAGTGTTTTAAATTACACACTCATGTGTTCTATGATGGTTAGTATGCTATTTAGGCAGCAGTGGCGATTTCTTTAAGACTGCAAGGGAAGCTTGGCTTCCCTTATAATGTCACAAAATTAATAGTCAAATATGTACTATTGTATTAACATTTTATTGACTAAAAATGCGTTATAAAACAAAAGAAATCATTCTAGAAATCATCTCAAAGACGAGTTTGTTCAGAATCAGTTACATATAGCAGGTCGGCTAACTCTTCTCATACATTCCCACAGCATCACAGTGCATTTCCCTATTGAAGCCCAGCGTCCATTGACTTCAATGGGGCTGCTTTGAACGTTTTTTTTCAGTGCTTCGAAACTAGACGGTCATTGGATAAACGCTGCGATTATGTCCTGCCCACGGACGCTCAGCGTCTCTGGGGGTGAATGGGGAGTGGGCTGGCCCGGACTCCGAGCTTCTGCGTGATGATTGTAGGGTCTGTCGAAAGACTGCATCTCCTTTTGACTGACAGCGATCCTGTACTATAAGGAATCACTGAAGCTAGCCTATTCGCACTCAGTCCCATCGCGGATTTCTCAAGCTCAGTCTAAATAAAAACTGCTGCAACCTATTTCTTTGATATTTGCTTGGCGAAATTGCTTGATTTTCTTCATACATTTCACACAATTATACACCACATTCCTTGTTTCAGTTTGACAGAGTTAGGGTTATTTTTTTATAGCTCTGCTGGCCATTGAGAGGACACTGGTCAAGTCACTTGAAAAGACTCCTAGTTGGTAGCTACGACAGGGTCACAGACCATTTTCTTGAAAAGGAACGTAGGGCTGAATTTATTTTTAAATAAATAGACAATTTTATGATGTAGGCCGAAAATGAGCTTCCCCTCTCTGACAGACCAGTAGCCGCCACTGATAGGCAGCTAATGTGGGGTAGATCCAATATACGTAGATCCAAACCAAGAAGTAAAATGTAAAAAATACATTTGATTCCATCAAGGCCACCTACAAAGTAAAAAAGGTGCAAGGAAGTGCCAAGTGTAAAAGTTTTCAGGCTCAACTCTTCATCAGTATGTTGGATTTTTTCCTGTGTAGCGCTTTTCTATTTGTTTAATGTTATCATCCTATCGTAAGAAATACGCCTGGATTGGTCCAAAATGAAATTTTACAAAAGGGGGGAAAGATTTCAAATGACCAGAGATTAAGATGTTCCAAAGGGAAAACTAATCTCTTGATGGAGACAGTGCTTTGTGTCAAAGCAACTGTGCTATAAAGCATCATTGTGTGTTTCCTTTGTGAAGAGAGGCTTTGTACTGGAGAGCTTCCAGTCTTTTCAGCACATGATGGTCTCATAAAAGCTCTGCTTTTCACTTGAAAAAAAGGATTGCTTTTGTGACATTAGTTGAATTTCAGGTGCACTTCCTTCTGGTGCTGCACTCTTGACTGCTAGTATTTCCACATTATGGCTCCTATTTCGCTATTAAATTGCTATCTATACATTTGGCTAAGTGTTTTGTCTGGGGATTGTTCATGGTTGGATGAATACATTAGCTGACGAGTACATTTTCACCCCCTAAAGAACCAAGTCAAGTTTATTTTTAGATGATCCTCTGCTGCTTGGCAGTTATAGTAGGCAGTCCATTTCTAGAGAGGCTTGAAAAAAGTGTCCTCTTCATTCAAAATGTGGAAATCCTCAGCAGAGTCATCAGAAAATTGACTTTTCTTAATCATGCACTGAGAAAACATGTCGTGTTGTCTTGCAAATAGTACATACAAGCTGTCTCACGGCTCGGTCATTTCCTTTTTAGTTATTTTCTCAGAATAAAACTCAGATTTATGCGGCCTATTATAAATAATGATTTGCACTGATGCCAAAGTTATCTACAGCTGTATGTGATCTAACTTCGGCAACACTTTGTTTTCTGGTCAGAATTGTCAAGTCAGCAGTGTTTGAGACATCCTTCCACAAGCCCGACTGCTCGTTAATGCCTTCGCTGTCAGGCCGTAAATGAACAAGCCCATGAGCAACAACAGAACAATTGGTGTCCAAATACAAACTGATTCTTTACAATCACCTGGTGAGAGAAACTGCTGGAAAAAACTGCCATCTCCCTGCTTTCCTCACTGTGTCCTTTCGTGATCATTACATTAATATCCATCAGATTAATTGGTTGTCAGTAGCTATGCAGATTTTAAAGTGGGAATATCGTGTAAACATTTGTGAATAAGGCAGCGTTTCCATCCAGTGAGTCGAAGAGAAGAAAATTGCCACTTTCTGATGAATTGGTGCTAAATATCACTAAGACAAGTAGGAGAAGCCCCTGTATATATTCATTTTCGTTTATAATAAATTGCATGCAGGCGAAGCGCAATAAGCACATTTTGGATGAAATGTAATTATACCGAACCAGGCATTGCTCAGGCATTTCAGAATAACCAACAACCATTTCGGATGATGTGGGAAAAGATCGTTTTTAGTTAGTCCAGTAATGCCGTCCCATCACGCAAAGTCACATTATTATTTTTGATGTGCATCAAGGAATTTATTCGGTAAATGTGTTTCTATCGTAGTTTATGCACATCAGACAAAAATGTATCGACCCAAAGGATCGCATACGGCCCATTTTATTTATGCACATCTTAGCATTTCCATCCAGCTTTTTTTAAATTTTTTTTATTCAGTATCCCAAAATGTGCATCATAATAAGCAGAGGAGAATTGTTTCATAACTCTTTACTTTCTAAACTTGTGTCAGACTGAGTGAACATCCAGGGGCTTCAACCATTTTATATTTTAGGGCATCTGCGATATTTTTATTGCATTAGATATTTTAGGGCATCTGCGTGTGTATGTGTGTACAATATATGGGGGTCAGTGGATCAGTAAAGGTTGAAAACCCCAGATCGGCAGTGAAAACACTAGTGAGTCCACCTGAAGGAAGTTGGCATTTCTTCTCGTGTTTTTTCCCAGCATCTAAACCCCCATTTAAGCCGGGCATACGATGACCTTTGCAATATAAATATTTCCCTTTGAATCACATTACCACCAAAGCATCTTTTTTCATGCCAAAGGGAGTGTAAAGCCTTCACCTCAAATTCCCTTGACCTAATGCCCCTGTTTCTTTTGCTGTTTAGCCTGCAATAAACGGGAGGCCCAGGCTCATTATAATACACACTGGGAGGCTACAAAAACACTGTACATGTTTGATTAACTTTTTAAACAAAGTATCATCGAGGGACATCCATTTTCCTTCAACCCCAATGCCCATGAGAGTCGCATAGCCGGTAGATGGGAGGTATAATGTAGTCAAATATGCAAATGAGCTCTCAACCAGCATGTGGTTTGTAAGTGGGCACGGTGCATTTGTCTCTCCTGTCTAAATCTTTGCATCATGTCATTCGTGAAATCCACACAATAGCATGCAATGAGACACGCCAAATTGCTCTCTGAGGATCCGTTAGTGGAGGAGATGCTGCAATTAAAGAGATTTTAGCGTCTCGGCATCTTGTCGTCTGATGGTGAGTGGTTATGCCGCGTCGCATTTAGCTTAGAAAGGCTCGGGAAAGAGTAATAGGATGCCGTTTGAAATCAGGTCTTCCAGCTTCCGAACTTGTGTGATTTTTGCTGAGTTGAAGGTGTGGGATGCAACTCAAACGTGTCGGCACTCGGAGAGATGTACAAAGTTTACGATAAGCATTCGTAATGATTCTGTGAGTCAGAGTTCCTACATTACATGTTGAGAGAGGTGAGTGAACACTGAACATCATCCTCTCTGTTGATAATCCTACACCTGCTGAACAAATGCTTAGTTTGGTTGCTAGGAGACCTCACAATTGGCAATTAAACACCTGCAAAGTTACTGCTGTCATCTTTAGCACTGAAACATCGTCATAGCTGCAGTTTGCCATCATAAAGGCGGAAAATCCCATGTTCAACTTTTGAGCACATTATATTAATAAAAGTATTATACTCATAGAATACTTGGTGTCACAATAAGATACAGATGATTATTCTGTGCTGTGAAGAGCAACTAGTCTCAGACATCACACCCATGGACTGATATACCGATTAAAGATATACCAAAGCTATTTTCTGCGTGTAGTCAGTAATGCCCAACCCACTAGATCACAAAGAGTGGAATGATGAGTAAGAGACGTTTCATTTGTAATAAAACGCAGAGATGCATGATGCACTGAACCTAGGCTCTGTAAAATATGGGTAGCTGCATATATCATCATAATCAATCAGGCAAAAAGAAGAAGCTTCAACAAGTTAGTTCCTGGCATGTACAATGAAAAAGATTTATTTCTAAAATAAAAGCCAATCTTTATTCTGAGTTTCCTATGACTAAATGATCAATATGCACTTTAGATGTAATCTATTTATGTAGTTAAGTACTTGTAAGAGGGAAGTATTTTCAATGGATTTACCATTGGACGTAAAAATGCTAGCATCATCTAGCGCCTGTGAGGGAGCTTTTATAAAATAAAATAAAAATAAAAAACAAACAAACTTTAGTTTATGCATTCAAATTCAATTTTAAGGCGAGTCTCTACAAGTAAAAACACTTTTCATGCATCTGTCAAATTTGAGATTTGGGCGTTTCATTAAGTGATTTTTTTTCTCCCCCTCTTCCGACTAGTGGAAAGAAAACATCCAAAATAAACTAAATTTGTCTTTTATAGCACTCTATTTTCATCTCTAAGGGCTGTTTTCTCAAAATGAGGCAGAATTCTCCACTTCAGTAGCACATTAAACTCTACAGTTTTATTCCTTTTTATATATTCTTACAGATTTAACAGAGGAGTTTGATCATTTATAATTTGCCTAATTTTATACAACAAAAAAAGGTGTGAAATGTGTTTTTTTTCTGCTTCTTTTTTTCTGGCTGTTGACAATATTTTCTGATTTATGATAAAAAGAGATCCAAAATCCTTCGAGTCTAATATGAAACGAGACGTTTGAACCTGGCTTTATCCAGTGCTCATCTTTTTGTTCTAGAAATGTATGCAAATTAGTGCATATTTGATTAGTCAATGCCTTATTTGCATATTTAATCATAACATTTCAGAAAACCTAACTTTTAGCATACAAAAGATGTATGCAATTCTCAGTGTAATCAATCGACTGGGGAAATATGGAGACTACTGGTAATTTTCTTTAAACTCAACATAGCAGTTAGTAATGAATTAAATGCAATCACTGCCTGAACGGGAGCGTATGTATAAAAAACAAAGTCATCTGCATACAGCTGTACTTTTGCTTGTATGTTCTTTCCAACATCAGTTATAAAAAATGAAAATAAAACAGGTCCCAAAACAGAACCCCAGGGAACACCTGAAATGATCTCAAGAAAATCTGATTTATGGCCTTCAACATACACTGAGTTCAGCCTGAAAAAAATGTTTTTAAATCAATTTACAGCTTGAGAACTGAGACCAGCATTCATAAGTTTGTTCAGCTGAATCAAACGTCTCGAATAGGTCCACAGATAAAGCAGCACAGTGCTGTTTTCTGTCTAATGCACCAATAAGGTCATTGAGGCAGTGATGGTACTGTGACCAATTCTAAAACCAGACTGAAGATCGCTTAAAAAAACGATCATGTAAAAACTGTAAAACTAATGTTTAAACTGCAAATATACCTGAAACTCAAGAAACTTAGCTAGAATTAAAAGTTTGGAAATAGGACGATAATTGTTCAACTCTAAAGCATCTTTTAAATATATTTTATTAGTAGTTTCAACAAACTATTATGGCAATTTATTGTGGTATATAAGTAAGATATTCTTCAGTAGTTATGTTTAGAGGCGGACCTTAAATAGTAAAAAATAGTATATTTCCACATGGATCACATCGTACAAATTCATAGAAAATCGGCAACTAGTAGAATACTTATGTTTTCTCATGAGGGTGAGTTGTTGCCACAAAATTACAAGCTACTCGTCTTCACCAAAGTGGAACCACTACCAAAATAACTGCCGTATTTTATAAGCATTTGCAAAAGATGAGGCTGACGGTGCATTTTATTCACATCAGATTCATTGAATGAGCAAGTGATTGTCATATGGTTATTTTTTACAAGGCTGCTAAAAGGTTACCACTTTCCTCAATGTCAGATTTATTTCCTTCCTTGATGTTACTCCAGCCTGACACATTGCTTGCCACATTGCAGAGCAAATATATTTTTATTTCAAAGCATACCCCATCACTGAGACATGTTGAGGCGTATTGAGACACGCAGGAAAATTGTGAGGGAAGACTGTGAATGCGGGATGCTAAGCTCATACGGTGAGGTGGGGAGCCTATGAGAAATACAGAGAGGAAGGGAAAGAGGGAATGTATAAAAGGAAGTGACTACAGATGACACAGTCTCTTTTTGTTCTTTTTTCCTGAAAGCCCTGCATTTAATTAATGCTGAGAGTGTCCCTGACAGCCACATCCCAGTGACGTTGGAGTTATTTATTCACAATTTTTTAATATCGCCCAAAAACATCCTCAGGCACAGCGCTCTCTGCTTTATAACACACTAATCTGCCTTTTGCTAAATATCACAGTAGTGGCGAATTGGAAAATGGAAAGAGACGACGCACATCAATGGCATGCTAATATCATTCGCCGCAAAAAACCTTTCACAGACATCACCTCAGATAAACTGTCTGCTTAATGTACTATGACTAGAGCTTCTATTATTCAATGGCCGCCTGTGAACTTCCATTGCATGATAAAAACACTATTCTCTTACGTTTGATCTTTGGCCAGTAACCTCTGGCCACCGTGGCACAAAAGGGCAGTTGCTCATTCTCTTGTATTTTGTCCTCTGAGATATTGCTTTCCATGAGTTCCCCTCGGGTTGCCAGCCAAGAAAAGGGCAATGATGCAATGATCTAAATGATTTGTACCCCATTCAGAAGCTCTCTGCAGCTGGAGGACTGTCAGGGTGGTGGAGGGAGTCATGCTGATGTAAATGCGCTCATAACATTTGCCAAGTGTAAATTGCTCCATCTACTGGCTGCATGTTTTGTCCATACAGCATGTGATTTGATCCATCATTTTGTCTCAGAAATTCTTTTTGAGTTTTTGCAGCCTCTGTTGTCTAATCACATTATGTTGTTTCTCCAATTGAGACATACTCATTTAAAATGTGGTTGTCATAAACCGCTCTTAGGGTAATGCAGGAAAGATTACAAACACTTTTTGGAAATTTTAGAGTCGCTCAAATGCACATTCTTTATACATTAAATCATTAAGACGTCAGTAACAGGTTGGGTAACATTTTCATATATTTCAACAGTTTCAAGAACAGTTGGAGGAAATACAAAAATATGAAATACAAAACAAGTAAATACAAAAAAATAATAAGTCCATGGGGAATTGATTGGATGGTTGGATGGTGGTTGATTACTATTGGTGGATCTCATGTTTTGGTGGATCTCATGTATTAGTGGATCTCATGTATTGGTGGATCTCATGTATTGGTGGATCTCATGTATTAGTGGATCTCATGTATTGGTGGATCTCATGTATTGGTTTATCTCATGTATTGGTGGATCTCATGTATTAGTGGATCTCATGTATTGGTGGATCTCATGTATTAGTGGATCTCATGTATTAGTGGATCTCATGTATTGGTGGATCTCATGTATTAGTGGATCTCATGTATTGGTGGATCTCATGTATTGGTGGATCTCATGTATTAGTGGATCTCATGTATTGGTGGATCTCATGTATTAGTGGATCTCATGTATTGGTGGATCTCTTGTATTAGTGGATCTCATGTATTGGTGGATCTCATGTATTAGTGGATCTCATGTATTAGTGGATCTCATGTATTGGTGGATCTCATGTATTAGTGGATCTCATGTATTGGTGGATCTCATGTATTAGTGGATCTCATGTATTAGTGGATCTCATGTATTGGTGGATCTCATGTATTAGTGGATCTCATGTATTGGTGGATCTCATGTATTAGTGGATCTCATGTATTGGTGGATCTCATGTATTAGTGGATCTCATGTATTGGTGGATCTCATGTTTTGGTGGATCTCATGTATTAGTGGATCTCATGTATTGGTGGATCTCATGTTTTGGTGGATCTCATGTATTGGTGGATCTCATGTATTGGTGTATCTCATGTATTGGTGGATCTCATGTATTGGTGGATCTCATGTATTGGTGGATCTTATGTATTGGTGGATCTCATGTATTGGTGGATCTCATGTATTGGTGGATCTCATGTATTGGTGGATCTCATGTATTAGTGGATCTCATGTATTGGTGGATCTCATGTATTAGTGGATCTCATGTATTGGTGGATCTCATGTTTTGGTGGATCTCATGTTTTGGTGGATCTCATGTTTTGGTGGATCTCATGTTTTGGTGGATCTCATGTATTAGTGGATCTCATGTATTGGTGGATCTCATGTATTGGTGGATCTCATGTATTGGTGGATCTCATGTATTGGTGGATCTCATGTATTGGTGGATCTCATGTATTGGTGGATCTCATGTTTTGGTGGATCTCATGTATTGGTGGATCTCATGTATTGGTGGATCTCATGTATTGGTGGATCTCATGTTTTGGTGGATCTCATGTATTGGTGGATCTCATGTATTGGTGGATCTCATGTATTGGTGGATCTCATGTATTGGTGGATCTCATGTTTTGGTGGATCTCATGTTTTGGTGGATCTCATGTATTGGTGGATCTCATGTTTTGGTGGATCTCATGTATTGGTGGATCTCATGTTTTGGTGGATTTCATGTTTTGGTGGATCTCATGTATTGGTGGATCTCATGTTTTGGTGGATCTCATGATCTCAGGTTGCCCCGCCCTCGCACCAGTAAAGGCATTGTCAGAGAAGGGGACATTATTTTGTTTAAAGAGAATGAGGCTCATGAATCGATTGATTTATTTTAGGAATTCACTAGTGATCTGGAATTTTATGAGGATTAAATTTTCCTCGCCATGTTGACCAAATAATTCGCCATGTTGACCAACAGAAAGCTGCTCGGTTTGAAAGTTATTTGTGTTTCATACATGAAACACATGACGAGCGCGCACAAAGCGGTGACGTCCTCAAGCGTGGAGAAACCCATGGCTATCGATCAGATTCAGCTAATACAGATAATGATCCAGAATCAGATCCGGAGGCTGAAATAAATTGAACAGGAGAAACAGCAACAGCAGGATGTCCGTCTCTGTGGTATGAACTGTATTTAGTGGTCTGTCAACATTTGTGTGTGTTTACTCGCAGTTTATGAGGACATGATTCGGTTTATGGACTATTGTATGCGACTAAACCTTAGCAGTAGCAAGCAAACGGTTTTGCACGTCAGACTAGTGTAACGTTATACAGAGAACAACAATGGAGTCCGTTAGCGCATTTGAATGACGAAGCACGCGATCGTGTCGTTTACTGATGTTTACTCACGCGACGATAGCCAACAGCACAGACATTTGAAGCAGTTTTACTCACCGACTGCTTCCAAAGCAGGACCGAAGCTTTATCACTGGGAACGCTCCGTCAAAAACACCCTTCTTTGGTATGATTTGGTGAAGTCCTGTGACCGTGGAGATCCACTTTGCGACGCGACTGAAGCGATGTTGTGAAGCTTCCCGTCATTTCTGTGTTCAAATCGGTTCAAATGCAGCGCTGCCTTCCCGGAATGCTGTGCTGAAGCGTTGAAGTCGCTCGACGCCACTCATAGGAATAAAGTGGAGCGTGGCGCGGACTATAACGACATAAGTGTTCACAGACGACTGGATCTGCACCTGAGAGAGTGTTTATGGGCGTGCATTTCCTCTCTCGCTCTAGTCACGCGCGTGCGCACCCTACCGGGAGAAGAGCCCGTACGGCCCATTAAAGGACCTTCCGCTCTAGTAACGTCAAGCCGAGCCATACTCAAAAAAAACTCGCCGAAACTTGTGAGAAACCGTAAGGAGTATTTTGACACAGAAATACTCCATCAAACGTCCAACATTAGTTTTTGAAACTTTGTCCATGTTTAGGATGGGAACACAAGTCTTTAACAGTGTAAAAAGCTCAGTATGCATGAAACAGCATTTCACCGCCCCTTTAAACTGTTAAGTTTAGTCAACTTAAATATCCAAGTTGTGCAACTTCATATTTCAAGTTGATTAAACTTAACATTTTAAGGACGCACAATCACTTGATTGAATTTTTTTTTACAGTGTATTGAATAGATCCTGAACTTTGACATCAGAGGCAGCATACAAGGAAAACACGTTTATTTTATGCTTTTAATAGCCCTCCAAATACAATTTGGACACGTTTATTAAATCATTTGTAAATACTTCATTATTGCTACTGAATTGCTGTCAATGGAATAAAATGCATTTAAAGCCAGAGAGGGTGTAGTAAAGACATCTACCAGCAGGAACTAACTGTCTAATGTTAACCAGCCCAGCCTTGACCCAATGGGGCAGATAAGACAAAACACTCGCAACAGCAGCTAGTTAAATTGTTCCCATCTTTGTCATTGAGCTCCCTGTTGAGCCATCCTGGATTGAAAATAAGCAAACAACAGGGGAGATGTGGCTTGTCTGAACTTGCTCAAAGCTCACGTATGGAAATGAAAAATGAATGCACCGACCATATGCTAGATGGCCCATGGGCAACCTCCACCATTCTAACCCAATCATTGGACTTTTTTTCTTTTTTTCCCCTCAAATATGTTTGCTCTTATTGCCTGAGCAAAGTAATTTTCCCCGGCTCGGCAATGTTGGTCTCTTAAGCAAAGATGAATGAGTCCCGCACTTCTCCATAATGCTTTAGTTTCCTCTGGAAAATGAGAAAATGTAAAGATGGCCCTTCAATACGCTGCCCTGTGTACATTTGACATCACAAACTCGGTGTGATTTTCCTGATATAACTGTGAATGTCTTGACCCGAATATGATTTGAGATTAACGCAGGTGCTGCTATGTCAACATCCTTGACAAATGGCTGACACACTGGCTATGTTTTTGTCGCCATCTCTCTTTGTCTCTCGGCCTCTCGGAGTGATGTGAACCTCGGGCCACACACTGCTGTCATGAAACTTTGGATCTTTTTTCATTACCAGAGAGTGCAAGGTTTTTGCCATGGTCTGCTAGTCAGTTCATTACGCATAGGACAGAAATACAAGGATTCAATTAAACTAGGCTTTGATTTGACCTATAGGATTTCTCCAGAAAGAAACAAAGACTTTCTGGCAGGAGCAGTGCAACACTATCTAAGAAAGGTTTTGAATGCATGAATTTTAAGCTGGATTTTTGCATGATCCTTTAAGAAACATGTCTAATTATTACCAGTGATGAAAACAGTTGTGCTTCTTCATATTTTAGTGGAAACCATGATACATCAGGATTCTTTAATGGATAGAAAGTAGGCAAAACAGCATGTTTGAAAAAGAAATATTGTGACAGCACATATGTCTTTACTGTCACTTTTGGTCAATTGAATGCATCCTTGCATATAAAAGGTTTCACCAAAATTGGCTCTGATCATCTAAGCTTTTTGATAAATCCGACCGTTCTCAAATGATGTGCAAACGAAAAGCATGCCAAATTGGATCTAAGGCTATATCTCCACAATGCTTTAGCCTATTGAGACGAGTCTTGGTACATCTCATCACAAGCATGACCAAAGGCTACATAGGCGTTTTGGCACAGTGCCACCCAGGGGCGTAGCACCAAATTTTGGGCCCTGGGTACAAACCATCTTGCTGGGCCCCCGTACCATGTATGTGTATGTATAGAAAACTGACTTCTAAGCCCCCCCCCTGCCTCGGGCCCTGGTTACTCAGTACCCTTTACCCCCCCAGTCCCACGCCCCTGGTGCCACCTACTGTTCAGGAGATATGAAAATGGCTATTTTTACTTAAAACTCCTGAACTGTTTGCCCCCAAATAAAACTGGTCTTGTTTGATTCAGTGCAGCATGCAGTGTCAAATGATATCCAATTATTCCCATATTGGCCATTTTCGGGTCTGCCATTTTGAATAAGGACCCTGAATGTGCTAAAAATGTTTCAGGACAGTGGCACCTTCTGATCAAAATGCATAATGAAATTCTAATGAAACTGGACTATATAGATTCCTTGTGTATACCAAGGACAATGATACAAATGATGCCATATTTGGTCAAACTTATGTGTGCCAATTTGAATTTCTTTGAAAACCTACTGTTTCGAACTCCTCCTAGACTGTTGGTCCAATTTTCACTAAAATTGCTCAGATCATCTTCAGACCATGCCAGCCGAATGTTACGAAAAGCTCTTCGATCGACCCAACCATGCCGTATTGACACCATGTTGTATGTGTTATTGTCTGCTCACACTGAACACAATCAATTTGTTAACAGCGCCACCTATTTGTCAAAAGTGACAAGCAATTAATTCATATTACATGTAATCCAAAAATGTCTTTAATTACTTATTGTTGCAGTTTTTCTGAAGCTTCCTGCCATGCTTGCATGTTACTTTGTTTATTTGTTGTGCTTTATTTGATGCTTGTCCTAAACCACATACACACTCTGAAGTAAAAACGCTGTCACTGGGGTGGTACCTAAAGAGTGCATTTTAGTCCCTCAAAGGTACATATTGGTTCCAAAAGTGTACATATTAGAACCTTTTTGAAGGTACCCACCATCCCAGTGACAGCTTTTGAAAAAAAAAAATATATATATATATAAAACAAATTCTGAGAGTGTATGGAAAAGTAGTTTGTCTGGCTAAGCTGAGCATTTTGAAAGCTGCTGACCCACTGTCATGCTACTGACAAATGTAGTCCGCTACTACTTTTAGTTGCTCATCAACATCTCTGTCATGCATTGATCCTGTATTGCATGAAAGCCAAGCAAAAACCGGACGTTTGTGAAAGCGAGAGAAGAGGCATTTAATAAGATGTCAGAGCAACAGGAGCACGTCTTCATTCACAAAAGCAGTCGACTTTATTTCCATAACTAAAGCAACCTAGCAGCCGACTCTATCTGTATTATGAGGCAAGAGGGCTTTTCCTTCCGACGCCCTTGCACATTTTTAGTCTTTCTTATCTTTCTCCCTACCCAGTTGAGTCCATGCCAAGTCTTTTTTCCCCTGTTTCTCTCTTTATTTATTCAGTAGGCGAACGGTTTGTCCTCTGGTGCAGTTGCCGCATGTGAGGGGGTGGGAGAGGCCACCATGAGAAGGAAGAAAGCACTCTTTGTGATCAGGGATCTGAGCTTCCCACCAAGCCAAAGGGCCCTAGCTCAAAAAGACTGTCTCAGGATCTGAGAGGAAAAAGCCAAGGCCAGGTTTAACATCTCTGATGGTGCTCTTTTTGGTTGGCTGATGAAGCACAGGGGTATGTTTATTCGAGGGCACAGTGGTCACTTTACAAAGTTCACAGGGTCAGTAGGAATTTGTTCAAGTCATTTAAATGTGAAAAGAACAAACAGACGAATGTTTCTCAGACATATTTTAAAGTTGTAATAACCCAGTCAGCCACACTGTTCAAGCAAATCCTAGAATTCAAGCCTTTGAAAGCAACTCTAAAGCCAAGAAACTACAGGTGAAAAGGGTAGACATTTTAAGACGTTAATCAGAAAATAATGTCGAGAGAGAGAGAGAGAGAGAGAGAGAGAGAGAGAGAGAGAGAGAGAGAGAGAGAGAGAGAGAGAGAGAGAGAGAGAGAGAGAGAGAGAGAGAGAGAGAGAGAGAGAGAGAGAGAGAGAGAGAGAGAGAGAGAAACATAATTAAAAAAATATAGATTGTAATAAATTTGGTGCATGTAAGTGAATTCTGGCCTTTAATGAGGACCTATTATGCTATTTTGCATTTTCAACTTTCTTTAAATGTTGCTGTTTAAGCATGAAAAAGGTCTGCAAAGTTCCAAAGCACAAAATGCAGTTATTCTCTATAATATCAGTGTCACTGTTGCTGAACTCCCTGAAACGCCTCCATTGTAGTCTTGAGTTTTCTTTCGGGAACGAAAATGTCACAATATTCCTCATTTAAATAACTCCCACCCAAGGCATATGCTAAATAAAGGGGCGGAGCCTGGTTGAGTTAGTTAGTATTGAAACCCGCGGCCATGACATACATGCTCAAAGTGCTTCGCCAATCACAGCACATGGCGCCAGCTGACCAATCATAGCACATTGTGCTTTTCAGAAGGTGGGGCTTCACAGAGACAGGAACTAAACAGAGCGTTACTGACAGACTGGGAAGAGAGGAGCCGCAACAATGGAGAATATGAGGAAATAATGTGTTTTTTGAACATTCAAGCATGAAAACCTCATGAGTCCAAAAACAAAAGCCCATAAAATGGCCTCTTAAAAAGATACATATTATAATTGAACCATACAGACACAAATAAATAAAGTCTAATAAAATAAACACACACGTGTATTTTAGATGGTTTCTCTGCACTAGTATGAAAGAAGACATGTTATAGAAACAAAATAGCTCCAGATTGAAAAAACTGTGGTTTCGCCTGTAGTGTTTTACCTTAAAAAACAGGATTTTGGAGCGAGACTGATTGAATGAATCCCTCCACCGTGGTGTTTTTGAATTCAGACCCTTCTGTATCCTCTCAGCAGGGCCCGCGCAGCAGATACTGATACCCTTCATCAGTTTCAGTGCTGCTGTTCTGCAGGTCTTGTAAAACGCTCGCTGTGCCACCGAGATAGCATTCCTCCAAATATTGTCCTCCGGGGGCCACGATTGGCTGACTCCCAGGGTTCATTCAATGGGCTACAGGGAGTGAGCTGAGGTAAATAGTTGATGAGAGATTGCTCAGATTAATTAGCTTAGCTCATTGTCTTGGCTAATTCAGTCTTCCGCATGACCAAGCCTGGAAACCTAACCTGTTTTATAAAAAAATAAAAAGAAGGGCATATAAATAGACCCCCTCCCCTTCCTCCTCCTCCATCCCTGCTTTCAGATTGCAAACAAATACTATATACATTTTCCAGATTAAATGCAAATGACAGTGGCATTTTCATATTTGTACTCTGCTAGAAAATTAGCATCTTAATGATGTGAATCATAATGAGCTGGTGTGTTGACTCTCTAATGACACAAAGAGCGTGTTTGTCTATATTAGCAGAAAAATTCAGTGTAAAAGTTCCAGTATAATGATTATGTGGTATTATTTGATATGCATTTTAGAAGTTGGCTTTTGTAAAAATAGACTATTATACATGCAGGTTATATGACTTCATACTGAATACTTGAGATCAAACATGGACGATTGAGTTAAAACACACACACACACACACACACACACACACACACACACACACACACACGCTACACATAAATATATATAAATGTAAATATTTAAAATGCATTTTAAAATGAAAAAAAACGACCTGAATATATGCATTCCTTTTTTACACAACATCAAGTTATTAAGCAAGTGCGAGTTATTTATGCAGAGTGAAATGAAAACAGTTCTCGTAATATGAATCATAAGCTAATGCATGCAAGCATGCAATCCTCCATATGCACACAATCATAATTCTGTGTCACGCAGAGACATGTACTTTATGTACATATGAATGAACATGCATCAACATATTAATGAGTTCACGGTGGGGACTGAGGCATATATCTCCTCAGCATCCAGGCTGTCATAAGGGTCACTCTTCACTCCAGGTTATTCCTGCCTTGAATAGTCCAGAAAACAAATGACTATGGAGGCATGACCAGCAAGATTTGATAAATTTGCCACATTTCCAGCAAATGGGCGCACATTAGAGCAGAATGGCAGTGGCATTAAATATTCAGCAGTGCTCTTATTAATGTTCATCCCATCAGCCAAATGCCAATCCTTACCAAGAGAGTGATAGAATGATTATTTTCGCTTCTATTTCCTCCCACCCTGTGTTCCAAGTCCTGTTACCCTGAAGAAAATAAAACCTCTGAAAAGGGCGTATGCGCAGATGGCAGCGAATGCGGTGGATTTCAATTACAGCCTGAATGCCAAACACTATTTACTTGATTCTGGAGAACCTTGAATGTAGCAAAATACATAGGGGAGACCTGGGCATAACAGGTTTTAAGTACATTTCCACAAATGTGAGCTTGCTCTAGCAGCGTTTTGTATGTTGATTTCAAACTGTTTCCGCCGATCCAAGCCAAAAAATGTTTTGCTATAACTGCTGAGTAAACAACTGAACAGTATAACCACACTGACATACATTCATACAAGAGTTATAGTACTATTAACTATACCGTTCAAGAAATGAATACTGTTATTTAAGGAGGATGCATTAAATTGATTAAAAGTAAAATATTTTATATTATTATTGAGCATAAGAGACTTCTTTCAAAAACATTTAAAAAAAATCATACAACAGCAAACTATTGATTGTTAGTGTATAATGATTATGTATATTATTTAAAGGCAAGGCAGAGTGTATTTTATTAGGATTTTCTATTTGTCGCAACAGTGGTTTTATTTGTAATTGTATGCTGGCAGTTCTTTGCCATTTAAAGTCAGGTTCTCATTATAACAACTTACTTAAGTGTGATAACATGTCCCAATACTGGGGCATGTTGTCACACAAAAAAATTCTTTGTGGCCATTAATAGTAAACATGTATGATAGTGACAACTAGCCCCTGTCCCCTAAACGTGACTTTTTTTTCTGCTGTGCAACATTATGCAGGCCCAGGTGAGGAAGGGAACAGCCTTTTTAAAGGAAGAGAAACTGTTCTCCTATGAAAAATCAATATATTGCATTATGAGGCATTGCAGGATTCGTGACTGGAAAATGTTCGCGGTCTGTGAAACTAATTGTCTGTGAGGAGAAATCAGATAATTTAAATTTCTATAGTCAATATTTGAGCAGGGTCTTTGAAGTACCACTGCCGTGGGTGTTTTCGGCTTGTTATCCGCGTGGATGCAATGGAATGATTTGCAAAGAAAGACAAAGGGAGAGAACGTGACGAGAAACCGATCCGGAGAGAAAGAATGAGACAGAGGTTAATAACGTGCAGAGAACTAAGAATAATAAGCCCAAATACTGGAGCCGAACGGGCCCTTTATATCAGGAGCAGAGCTAACTGAACCATTTGAAAAGATTTTAAATGAATGGACTTCGAATGGATATCGTGCAATACATGAAATGGACACTCTATCTATCTATCTATCTATCTATCTATCTATCTATCTATCTATCTATCTATCTATCTATCTATCTATCTATCTATCTATCCATCCATCCATCCATCCATCCATCCATCCATCCATCCATCCATCCATCCATCCATCCATCCATCCATCCATCCATCCATCCATCCATCCATCCATCCATCCATCCATCCATCCATCCATCCAATGAAACTGATTAAACACTACAATATTTTAAGTATCAAAATATTCTTGTAAAGCTTCAAACACAGAGTCAGCACTGATTATTAGCAGATTATAGATAATAAAATGATGTAAGAGAAGTTGAGTGTGTCTATCAGAGTTGAATTGGTCACGGTCAGGAGCACATATATTCAGATCTGATTTAACGTTGTATGCCACTGTTCGTAAAAGATGTACTTTTTAAATATTGACTACCGTTGACAATAGATCTACTTCTCAGTAATATTCCTGCTTGTATTCTCTCCTTTGGGTGACTGTGTTTAGTAGTAAACCTCTGTCTCTCGGCCCTGGGATGTTGATTTAAACGCTCTTTGTTCTGCTTGAGTTCAGATATGATGGTTTGATCCAGAGCTTCTGTTTAAAGCAGTGAGGAAATGACGTATGCAGATCGAGCTTTATTCAATCCAGAAACATCATATCTCTTTATTTGCTTAGCATTTTGTCTTTGTTTCAGGAGATGCACCTCATTACTGTACATTCTGTATCAAAATAATACTTTGATCTCCGTCTCTGGAGAACAACCTCCTTAGAGAAGCTTTCATCTTATTATTACTCATCTGCAACGTGTTTGTATGCACCTTGTATGCATACAGGCTATGAATTGCAAATTGATTGACATAAGAAGATAATTAGTTGTCATGCGCATATACAAATAACACTACATGATTCATGCATATGAAAAGCTGCATAATATAAAAAGACTGTATTAGTATAGTTATCCTTCTTGATATTATCTCCATCTCTCACTTCTCAGAAACAAATGACCCCATTCAAGTTTTTTGTTATTATATATTTTTTAGAAGAGAATGAAAAATGAAATTGTTCTATCAATTTAAACTGTTAATGAGCAGAGCTGTGCAATAGCAAATTGAAAAAAAGACTCCATTACCTGAGATAAAATGATTCTTACCCTGATTATAAATGTCATCGATGGTAATGATGGATTTTACACTATTCATAATCTTCATTGGTGTTAATATCTGACTCAGTGTTTTTTTGTTTGTTTTTTTTTGCATTGAGATCGCTTGCTGATTTACCTCAGGTCTGAATTTTATCTCAAGAGCGGATTATTGTATTTATCATCATATAGCTGTTAGTAATTATTTTGCGATTGTTCATTATGAATTGAGACTATGTGCATCTCGTAGCATCTGCAGCTCATGGGTCACTGCAATAATGCTCCGCTTCTTCCAGCATATGGACTTTCTAGCTTGGCCAGCTGTAATGAACAACATGTGTGCACTTTTCTAGAGGGCCGGCGGTCTCGTAGCCTGTTTTAAACTTTACCCAGACGACAGAGCAGCATGTGGTACTCTGGCCTCTCTTCTACTACGTGGCCATATTCATAAATCAGGTGCCAGACCTCTACAAAGACTGGTGTGTATGTTGATCGAACTCCTTTCATGCTGCTTTGCAAAGCTAAGAGAATGGATGAGGACCATTAACAATGTTTAATAGAATACTTAGTGAATTGATTGTTTTTACATGACATCGTATGTGATGCTCATAAGAACACCGAGCTGGAGAGCAAAACAAGGCTTTCCGCTATTGCTTTCATTTTTATCAGGTTTTTACTTTGTACCATGTGATACTAAAAGACCAAATTCAGTATAGGCTACACCGTTTTTTTTTTTTTTATTGATGCACACCAATTACACTTGTAGAAACAAAGGTACACAAACTGTCACTGGGGGATGCCCTTTTAAAAAGTAAACCTTTTTACCCTTATTTACCCCTTAAGGGTGCCTATTAATACCTTAAAGTTTAACTAATGAACTAGCTCATTGTAGCCCCTACCAGCCTTTGTTGTAGTCCTTAAAAAATGTAAGAGAGAAAATTTCTGTAAAAGAAGAGATCTGCCTTTGCTTTGAACTTTGAGCATTGTAACTTTGCAGATGTTGTTTATGCTCAAAGAGCAACATTACACACTAAGTTAAAAAAAGCCATTTAGTGCATTGCCTTCGTATTCTGGGCTCATCTGCTCGCATGAAATGTAACATAATGTTTTCTGAGAGGTGATCTAAATAGTCAGAAACAGATGGAAACTTGACAGATTTGGCTGTAATTCAGTGGATGTTTTGCCCTCCAGGTCTCTGTGCCAGTCAAGTGACTGGAAACTATATGAATAGGTTGCCGCTTGCTGACCAGTAAATAGACAGTATTAGGCAGTCTATGCGAATAAACAGTCTGGCTGTCTCTTACAGATCGCTTCTGCAGATTAACAAGTCAGGACCGAGTTGTGTTTTTGCAGACCGCCGTGAAGGCGAGGGTGACAGGGCTATTCAACAGTCTGAATTATTTCTGTGAGTCCACACAGCGTGTGACGTGCGACGTCCTCCCCCTCAACCGCGCCGTAGGTCGGCTTTGTTATCAAAACTTCCCCCACTTGATTGCCTCCGATCTGATTCTAGATCAAGTCAGTCATACTGAGTGGGAGTAGACAGGTCTCTCTCTCTCTCTCTCTCTCTCTCTCTCTCTCTCTCTCTCTCTCTCTCTCTACTTAACAAAGATGAGCTAATGCCAAGCTAAAACACACCGAGATCAAACGTCAGTGTTTGGAGAGAGACTGTGATATGCTTTTGAAGTTATTCTGCAGATATTATGTTTCTTAACAATGCTTTTTTTGTGGCCGTACTTTCCTAATAGGCAAAATTTGAAAATGTATTGCACTAATTTAAAGCAATAGTTCCCAAAATGAATGAATAATATTGAAGGTGTCATGAACTGGCTTTTTAAAAAAATGTATACTGTTGTCTGAGGTCAACTAATGACGTTTGTGTGTTTTTTACATTCAAAAACATAACTAATAAGTAATAGGCTATTTTCTACAGTGGTTTTGAGGCTCTCTCCTGAACGTTGGGTTTTGGTGGGCGTGCTGCACTGGAGACTTGGAAATAAAACGCCCACGGCTAGGATTGGAGAAGATTTGCATATTTAATGAGCTTCAGCTCCCCTGTCAGTTCACATGAGGGAGGGATTGTTTTAAAAAACGGAAACCGCAATGATTCTCTCGATCACAGGGCTCAAACACGTCTTTATCAAACAAACACAATGATTTATTTCTCATTCACCCGCGATTGATTGGAATATTAATTTTGTATTACATACATACACGATCGGACGATGATAGAGCGAACCGCGCGCGCGGCCCCCCTTCAACTGTCACGTCAAGAGAGAGTGAATAGCGCAGATCAAGAAGGGAATATTATTTCACTATTTGAGATTAATCAGCCTGCTGACTGGCTTACACATAAACAAAACGATCTATAACAATGTAATACTATCACATATTAAAACACGTTTTACTCACATAAGTGTTTTGCTCCATTCCTGTCGTACCCAATATAGAAGGCACAGCATTGTGTTTTAATCTCAATATGTCTGCAAATCTAGCATCTGACACTTATTTACAAACGAACCCGCAGTGAAATGAAGCGAACACGCAAACAGTCTTCCACCCGTGAGCTGGAACTTCATTAAAAATAAATGAAGTATCACACATTCCTAATATTAGGATCCGAAGGAAGCTTATGCAGCGACTGTGTTCTTCCACAACCAGAAATAGCACAATATCTTGCTATCTTCTTGCAGAACCTTTTGATTTTTATTGCTGTTGGCTAGCGCAATCCGAACAGCTCAATGAGTCGGTGGGCGGGGCTACTGAATTAAATGAGTCGGTGGGCGGGGCTACTGAATTAGATGAGTCGGTGGGCGGGGCTACTGAATTAGATGAGTCGGTGGGCGGGGCTACCTAATTAAATGAGTCGGTGGGCGGGGCTACTGAATTAGATGAGTCGCGCAATGACGTAATGATAAAATACACCATCGGTTTCTGGGTCTGGTGTCTATAAAAGCTTTTCTTCGACTAAAAAGGAAGTTTTCAGCTCTGAGACTTACATGATATTCTTATATTACCATGACCTTTTATATATCAAAAGCTCAAGGGAAAGTTGATTTCTCAATTCATCATCCCTTATAATATGGGATCAACTGAGCGATCTATAAATTAATTAATAACAAATAACCAGGTATTAAGATGCGCGTAAACATATTTACAGGGATAGTTTACCCTGAAATGAAAATAGTCATGTAACTAACCGTAAACCAACTCCTATTCCTAACCCTAACCCTATAGTAAGTACATGGCGTTAATTATTATTACTCAAAATTATTACACGGACACCTTAAAATAAAGTGTAACCAAAATCGTCAAGCTTTTATTTAGCTTCGGATCAAAAATGGCATTTTGAAATGAAACCAGGGTCATTTTTAAGTACACTGTAAAAAAATTGTGTTGGTTTTGGTTGGTTTAACTTACTTTAAAAAAAGTATGTAACCGTGCCTTAAAATTTTAAATTTATTGGAATTAAAAATTTGAGTTGATACAATGAAGGAAATTAGTTTAATAAATAGAAACTCAAAATATTTTTGTATCTGAACCACATAAAAAATGTGATACATCATGAAAATAGCACAATTTGGCATGCTTCACTGGGTCATCAGAAATAACACACACATTATTACCCAATATGCTCACAAAATCTTTTAATAATCTTTTAATAAAGGTTGTCAAATCTCAAAAATATGTCATTGTATTAACTCAAAAATTTTATTTCAATGAACTAAAAATTTTAAGGCAACCAGGTAACTTTTTTTCTAAATATTTTTTTTACAGTGTACACTGTTCCTATTACAATTAAGAACCCCTGTCTAAGATTATGTTCTCGAACAACTGAAACGGTAGCAAAACAAAGGTATTTCTGCCAGAAGCAAAACCCACTCTTGTGTCGTACACCACTATGTGTGCCTCATAAAATCCCAAGCTCATTAGCCAGACAAGTGCATTCGTGTCCATGTTAGCGAACAGAAGGTTCCATATAAATAGCAGGGTCTGCTTGAGTGGGAGACTGGAACTGTCCTCGGCAGCAGATTGCTTTGGGGTGGGGGACGGGGGGAGCTGGGGTGGAATGCAGGCAATTTCGCCCCACTGAGGGAGAGTATGGTGCTGATGGAATGTGGATTTTGATAAGGCGGTATGGCTGTGTGAGTGGTACGTCTGGCTGGGCAGATATAGAGGGAACAGAAGGGTTTTAATCTGGGGTAGTGAGCTGCAGCATTAGCAGCTGGGGCGTGCTATACCCTGCCGTACTTTGCCACACAACTTTGTGATTTGTTTCGAGGCGTAGGAGATACAGATACAGTTTGATTCGCTGAGTGGTCACAGATATTGGGAACGGATCTCTCTCGAGGTATCGCTCACCCACACACTTGTCTCATCCTCATTTAATTACTCTGCTGATGGGAAACTCTTTGAAAGTTAAAATCTAAAGCGGTGGTTCTTAACTTGACTGGTTATGCAGAACCTTTCGAGCTCTGTCAGTTTTTATTGTAGTTTAAAGGGTGAGTTCACATGAAGATTCAGGCAATAATTACTTACCCTAATGTCGTTGGACACCCGTCAGACCTCCGTTCATCTTCACACACAGATGAAGATATTAGTGTTGAAATCCGATGGCTCAGAAAGGCCTTCATTGACACCAATGTCATTTCCTCTCTCAAGACCCATAAAGGCACTAAAGACGTCGTTACAAAGCCCATCTCACTACAGCGGCTCTACAATCATTTTATGAAGAGACAAGAATAGTTTTTGTGCGAAAAAAGACTTATATAGTGGTGGGGCGATTTCGAAACAAAGTTTCGAACGTTATGATTCAGCGTATCGATTCATGATTCGGATCCCCAATGTCACATGATTTCAGCAGTTTGGTGGTTTGACACGTGATCTGAATCATGAATCAATACATTATATAAGTCAATCAATATCATTATGAATCAATACATTATGTAACTAAATAAGTTGTTATTTAGTTTTTTTGTGCACAAAAACTATTCTCGTCGCTTCATAAAATGATTGTAGAAATGATTGTTCATTTGTGTTCCGAAGATGAACGGAGGTCTTACAGGTGTCAAACGACATTAGGGTAAGTAATTATTGACACAATTTTCATTTTTGGGTGAACTCACCCTTTAAAGTGTCTGTATGTAGAATTCAGAAACCCTTGTTATTGGGTGACACTGGTGGCGGTTAAGTGAACTGCAGCCAGAATCGTATTTATGATTCAATGCCCTGATGCACTCATGGCAAAGTTGTTTTTCTTTTTTAGCTTAGAAGTAAAAATAAGTTGAAAATGCAGCAATATACAGTTAACAACCATCCAGACGCTGCTGACAGCAAACATTTAGCTCAGTGGTTCCCAAACTGGGGTATGTGTACCCCTGGGGGTGCGTGAGGTGACAGAGGGGGTACGTGAACAAAATGCTGAGTTTTGCTGTTCATTTAATTCTTCCCTATCTTAAAATAACATTAAAACCAAGCATGCATTTCTAACAGGCACAATGCCATAAATATACATGACAATCCAATCAAAATACCATATCCGTTTCCACACAAGCAGCGTGTATAATAGGTGCATAGAAGGTTGCGTGCTGAGTCTGCTGCCTTAGCAAATCGCGTCATTCTTAACGAGGTACCTGTAGATTTAGCAAGAAGAACAAATAACCTAGCACAGAAGGTGCATAAAGATTGATTTAAGATTCAAACTCTTCAATACAAAACATTCCCTTTCAAGAATACCCATACCCATAACGGACAAGAATGAGAATCCAAACATCCACATGATTGCAAATTTTATACAACAGTTCGACAAATAAAAGGCTAATAAAAGGCTTCTGTTCATTTTAAATGCCGTATTTTCAGCTCTATTTTGCAACTAAATAATAGTTCCAATGAAGTAGTTGTTATCACTGGAGTGAACTTGTGAAATCTTTAGGTTTTGAAACAGATCTGGATTTCTGGCCAGTTGTTTTCTCAAAGCTGTTCCCTCATTTCTTTGCTACATCATTTTAATACATCAAGTGATGTTCTGAAAATTGCATTTTCTGGGAAACTTTTTAATAGACTCCCAAAATGCTTAGTTGGTTCATAATTTAAAACGACTGTCTGTTTGAGTTACTCTCATTTTATAGCAACACAGAATTGTTTACACAGAACCGTCCCCGGGTTACTTTTATTAACTTTCACAACTGTGACAATTGCATAAATACTCAAATCCAGTCCATTACTATGACACAGACTTTTGAGAGAAGCCAGTTCAAAGTTATGAATGACTATCTGTAAGAGACATCTTGACAAATGAAGATTTATGGACACTTTTTTCCCCATGAGGGGCATTACATCTTTTCAGGCAGCCATGATATCATCTGTTTTCATTTGCCTGAAAACTTCACCTGACCCGAGCCCCTTTTCCAATATTTACTGTATATTGGACAGTAATGTCTCATGATGAAAAAATGTCAGATGTATAGAATGCTAAAATAAATGTAGTTCAGTCATCAAAGATTCAATGGCTGCTTTTCATCCACATATGTGCTTCTCTTCATCCCTTCTTTTTGCCATATAGGAGCATGTAAATTGTGTTCTTGGAAGTTATGTCCTTGAAACATAAATAGACTCTCGCAGCATTATAGAAAAGAAAGCTGCCAACATGTTTCAATGTGTAGGTGTAGATGTATGTTTATACTTAATTGGGTCCTTGTGCCAGTTATGGCTGAATATAGTGCATTTAGGATTTCTCAAACGCCAGTATAATTTGAAATTATATTTTGAATTTCGCAGTGAATATCACAAGTGAACAATACCCCTCCAAATCACTGAGTTCAGGTGTTCAATCACTTCATGGCCACAGGTGTAAAAATCAAGCACTAGGCCTGCCGACGCTTCTACACACATTAGTGAAAGAATGGGTCGCTCTCAGGAGCTCAATAATAATAATAATTTGTTCGATTTATATAGCGCTTTTCAAGGTACTCAAAGCGCTTTACATAGAAGAGGGAATCTCCTCAAACCACCCCAATGTGCAGCACCCACCGGGATAATGCGACGGCAGCCATATTGCGCCAGAACGCTCACCACACACCAGCTGATTGGTGGAGAGGAGACCGAGTGATTAAGCCAATCATTATATGGAGATCATTAGGAGGCCATGATGGACAGAGGCCAATGGGCAAATTTGGCCAGGATGCCGGGGTTACACCCCTACTCTTTATCGAAGGACATCCTGGGATTTTTAACGACCACAGAGAGTCGGGACCTCGGTTTAACGTCTCATCCGAAAGATGGTGCTCTTTGACAGTATAGTGTCCCCATCACTATACTGGGGTGTTAGGACCCACACAGACCAAAGGGTGAGCGCCCCCTGCTGGCCTCACTAACACCTCTACCAGCAGCTCCTGGTTTTCCCAGTTGGTCTCCCATCCAGGTACTGACCAGGCTCAGCCCTGCTTAGCTTCAGTGGGAAACCAGTCTTGGGATACAGGGTGATATGGCTGCTGGCAACAGCTCAGTGAACTCAAGCGTGGTACCGTGATAGGTTGACACCTGTGCAATAAGTCCATTAATGAAATTCCCTCAATACTAAATATTTCACACTCAACTGTTTGTGGGATTATAACAAAGTGGAAGCGATTGGGAACAACAGCAACTCAGCCATGAAGTGATAGGCCACTTAAAATCACAGAGCGGGGTCAGTGCGTGCTGAGGGTCACAGTGCGCAGAAGTCATCAACTTTCTGTAGAGTCAACAGCTCCAGACCTCCAAACTTCTGTGGCCTTCAAGAACAGTGCATAGAGGGCTTCATGAAATGGGTTTCCATGGCCGAGCAGCTCATCCAAGCCTTACATCACCAAATGCAATAGAAAGGGACCCACTTTATATTAGGTGTTATAACTTTATATTATAAATATTATAACATTTTGATTAATAATTCAATACAATGCACTTACTGTGTACATACATATTTTTACATTGTACTTCCATTGTACTTACACCTAACCCAATACCTGCATGTAATTACGTCTGTAATTAATTTCTGTAGTTACATTTGTAATTACACAGTTGGCACTTCCCTTACACTTAACCCTAACCTTAAACTGACCCACACCACCACACCTGTCTCTAACCCTACCCTTAAACTGACCCACACCACCACACCTGTCCCTAACTCTACCCTTAAACTGACCCACACCACCACACCTGTCCCTAACTCTACCCTTAAACTAACCCACACCACCACACCTGTCCCTAACTCTACCCTTAAACTAACCCACACCACCACACCTGTCTCTAACCCTACCCTTAAACTAACCCACACCACCACACCTGTCCCTAACTCTACCCTTAAACTGACCCACACCACCACACCTGTCCCTAACTCTACCCTTAAACTGACCTACACCACCACACCTGTCCCTAACTCTACCCTTAAACTAACCCACACCACCACACCTGTCCCTAACTCTACCCTTAAACTAACCCACACCACCACACCTGTCCCTAACTCTACCCTTAAACTAACCCACACCACCACACCTGTCCCTAACTCTACCCTTAAACTAACCCACACCACCACACCTGTCCCTAACTCTACCCTTAAACTAACCCACACCACCACACCTGTCCCTAACTCTACCCTTAAACTAACCCACACCACCACACCTGTCCCTAACTCTACCCTTAAACTAACCCATCCCACCACACCTGTCCCTAACTCTACCCTTAAACTAACCCATCCCACCACACCTGTCCCTAACTCTACCCTTAAACTAACCCATCCCACCACACCTGTCTCTAACTCTACCTATAAACTAACCCACACCACCACACCTGTCTCTAACCCTACCCTTAAACTGACCCACACCACCACACCTGTCCCTAACTCTACCCTTAAACTGACCCACACCACCACACCTGTCCCTAACTCTACCCTTAAACTAACCCACACCACCACACCTGTCCCTAACTCTACCCTTAAACTAACCCACACCACCACAACTGTCCCTAACTCTACCCTTAAAATGACCCACACCACCACACCTGTCCCTAACTCTACCCTTAAACTGACCCACACCACCACACCTGTCCCTAACTCTACCCTTAAACTAACCCACACCACCACACCTGTCCCTAACTCAACCCTTAAACTAACCCACACCATCACACCTGTCCCTAACTCTACCCTTAAACTAACCCACACCACCACACCTGTCTCTAACCCTACCCTTAAACTAACCCACACCACCACACCTGTCCCTAACTACCCGTAAATACCCGTATCCCACCTCAATATCAACAAAAGTGCTTTGCAATACAATTTGAACACAGTCAGTACATTGTACTTCTTTTTTTATTTAAGAACATAGTACTTAAGGTCACCTAATATAAAGTGGGCCCATGCAAAGCGTGGGATGCAGTGGAGTAAAGCAGCAACTGGACTCTAGAGCAGTGAGACGTGTTCTCTGAGTGACCAATCACGCTTCTCTGTCTGACAATCCCATGGATGAGTCTGGGTTTGGCTTTTGGGACTTGGTACTTGTCTGGCTGCATTGTGCCAAGTGTAAAGTTTGGTGGAGGAAGATGATGTGACTTGGGGATGGCCCTTTCCTGTTCCAACATGACTGCTCCAGTGCACAAAGCATCGGACCATAAAGACATGGATGAGCGAGTTTGCTGAGGAGGAACTTGACTGACCGGCACAGAGTCCTGAGCTCAACCTGATAGAACAGCTTTGGCATGAATAAGAGTGGAGACTGAGAGCCAGGCCTTCTCGTCCAACATCAGTGCCTGACCTCACAAATGCGCTTCTAGAAGAATGGCCAAAAACAATGGCTAAAAAAAGAATGGGATGTTGTTAAAGTTCATGTGCATGTAAAGCCAGGCGTCCCAGAACTTTTGGCAATATAATGTATACTGTATATTCATTTATCTAATATCATACCATCTAATAATCACTAAAGCTATTTAAAAGCATGAATAATAATTTGAATAATATTTTTCAATTCTCAAAATGAATGTTGCAATACCTAAATTAAACCCACCCACACACACACACACACACCAGCAGTGACATTTTTTATTGTTTTTTTAATTGGTCAAACACCTGAGAGAAATGAACGGTCTTGATCTTCATGGAGTGCTGTAGTTTTGTGATTGAGCGCCCTTGTGCAACATATGAGACCTCATAACCCTGTTTAAATATCTTTATTAAACCCATCCATCTTAACTCTCATCCTAACATGTTACTCACTCAAATGTGATCATATGCAACCATGGCAAGATGAAAACAATTAAATAATCATAGGAACTGCACCTTCCGAGTTGGATTACATTATCCTTTTACACTGCAGGACTTTTAATGAGAGGGGAAAATCAATTGACTTGAATCTATGACTTTGAATATTGCACTCTGATTAAGGACTAAGTACTTGAATTTTCACTTACAGAATGTTTCATCTGCTCATAAGCTCACACTCTGACTGGATAAGAAACAAATGCTACTGCAGCAGATTAAACCCTCCAAGCAAACCTCATATTTCCACGATTCCCCACTGCATTCCCCAGCTTTTTTTTAAATTTTTTTTATTCCTTCCCGGGTTGTTTAAGAATGCCTTACCAGGGCTTAATCAGACAGACAGACAGACAGAATGACAGACAGACAGACAGACAGACAGACAGACAGACAGAATGACAGACAGACAGACAGACAGACAGACAGAATGACAGACAGACAGAATGACAGACAGACAGACAGACAGACAGACAGACAGACAGACAGAATGACAGACAGACAGACAGAATGACAGACAGACAGAATGACAGACAGACAGACAGAATGACAGACAGACAGACAGACAGAATGACAGACATACAGACAGACAGACAGAATGACACACAGACAGACAGACAAACAGACAGAATGACAGCCAGACAGACAGAATGACAGCCAGACAGACAGAATGACAGACAGACATACAGAATGACAGACAGACAGATAGACAGACAGAATGACAGACAGACAGAATGACAGACAGACAGAATGACAGAATGACAGAAAGACAGACAGAATGACAGAATGACAGAAAGACAGACAGACAGAATGACAGACAGACAGAATGACAGACAGACAGACAGACAGAATGACAGAATGACAGACAGAATGACAGACAGACAGACAGACAGACAGACAGAATGACGGACGGACGGACGGACGGACGGAAGGAAGGAAGGAAGGAAGGAAGGAAGGAAGGAAGGAAGGAAGGAAGGAAGGAAGGAAGGAAGGAAGGAAGGAAGGAAGGAAGGACAGACAGATAGACAGACAGAATGACAGACAGACAGACAGAATGACAGACAGACAGACAGACAGACAGAATGACAGACAGACAGACAGAATGACGGACGGAAGGAAGGAAGGAAGGAAGGAAGGAAGGAAGGAAGGAAGGAAGGAAGGAAGGAAGGAAGGAAGGAAGGAAGGAAGGAAGGAAGGAAGGAAGGAAGGAAGGAAGGAAGGACAGATAGACAGACAGAATGACAGACAGACAGAATGACAGACAGACAGACAGACAGACAGACAGACAGACAGACAGACAGACAGACAGAATGACAGATGGACGGACGGACGGACAGAATGACAGACAGACAGACAGACAGAAAGAGAATGGAGAGAGAGGCTGACAGAGAGACAGAAACAGAGAAATCTCATCAAGGAAATAAATGAGTGTGAGTACGAGCGAGCATATTTGGTAAAATGTAATTACTGGATTAAAAGGAGGGGAATGCACATTAGGAATAAAGCAACATTAGAGGCAGGGGTGTAATGGTGTCTTTGCGGAAATGTTTCATGATCTCCAAGCAGTGGATCAAAGTGGGTTTTTTTCTCCTGGTAAACGGGATCTGGGTAATATTCTAGCATGTGGGAAGCTCTCATTTGACAGCAGAAATATAAATGAAATACAGACTGCCCTCTCCATTAAAAATGAGAAATGCGTTCTGAATCATTTAGTACATTGAATGGTCTTCCAAGACAAATACGTGTATAGTAGATGTCAAAAAATATTTGAGGACAAGTTAATGGAAACATTAATGGACAAAATTCATCTTTCTTTCCATTTAGGCATAGATATGGATATATTTGTGTTTTGTCACAATTTGTTTGGTTATTGTTTTAATATTG
Organism: Pseudorasbora parva; assembly: GCF_024679245.1. Lineage (NCBI taxonomy): Eukaryota > Metazoa > Chordata > Actinopteri > Cypriniformes > Gobionidae > Pseudorasbora > Pseudorasbora parva. The sequence continues at coordinate 3,549,992 of NC_090190.1, forward strand.
GAACATAAAGTAATTTCGGCATTTTCAAAGGTTAGTCTGTGAATTGTATTCCTACAAACTCTGAGAATTTCCATCTGAATTACCTACTTTTATTTTTTCATGAAATAATTTTATAATTCATTTTAAGCTTAAAAACATTTTGAATAAATCTTCCTTTACATTTTTTTCGCATTTCGCATTTCATTTAATAGTAAAATTATATCAAATTATAATGAACAATCATTACATATTATCATATTATAAATAAATGATTTTAAAAGAGTAAATAAAAAAATAGAGCTTCATAAAACATTATGTATAAATCTACAAATCACATAAACTAAATTGTCCAATAACGTTCAATTAAGATTTATACTAAATGTTTTATTAAATGTATTTTTACCCTTTTATTCATAATGTGAATAATATATAAGGATTTTCAATTCAATTTGATGGAATTTTGCTATTAACTCTTTCCCCCTATTATAATATATATTTTTAATGAATATCTGAGCATGCAATATATCAAAAGAACATTGTATTCTATATATATTCTATATATAGCTTCATGCTTTTCTTTTTTTTATCAACTTTTGAATATGGGTTAGTTTCATTAAAAAAAAGCAATATTTTAAACAAAAAGCTAAGAAAATCACGTTTTTGTGAAAGACTTGCTCGTCCTGAGTCCACATCTCATTCAGTAACATGATTTATAGGATGTTTAATGTTGATGATCATGTTATTTTTCATATGCATCTGCGTACATATGATTACTTGTTTTACTGCGTCTTCCTCATGTCCCCAGTCTGTATTCATTCAGATGATGCTTAATAGCGCCCCCTAGTGTCTAATGGTGAAAATACGTAAACCCGGAAAATTCCGTGTTTGGCCGGGAAGCGTTTTCTCACAAATAACGGAAGGGAAAGAGTTAATTGAAATGTGTGAATCTTGAAAAAAGGTAGGTGTGTGTGTGTGTGTGTGTGTGTGTGTGTGTGTGTGTGTGTGTGCCTGCTAATCCCTACGTTATGGGGACAGAATGTCCCCACAAAGATGGCAATATCCAAAATCCTTGTCCTTGTGGGGACATTTTTAGGTCCCCATGAGGAAAACATCTTATAAATCACACAGTAGGAGTTTTTTTGAGAAAGTAAAAATGCAGAATGTTTCCTGTGATGGGTAGGTTTAGGGGCAGTGTGTGTGTGTGTGTGTGTGTGTGTGTGTGTGTGTGTGTGTGTGTGTGTGTGTGTGTGTGTGTGATGGGTAGGTTTATGGGCAGGGGCAGTGTAAGGGGATAGGATGTACAGTTTGTACAGTATGAAATCCATTACGCCTATGGAAAGTCCCCATAAAACATGGAAACACGACGTGTGTGTGTGTGTGTGTGTGTGTGTGTGTGTGTGTGTGGGTGTGTGTGTGTGTGTGTGTGTGTGTGTGTGTGTGTGTGTTTGTGTATGTGTGTACATGAATTCATTGAAACCGCTGAGGTCCGCACACATTCCCTAACCCTTGAAATCCAAACAGCACTTAAGTTTAAGCTGTTTCTGTATCGCCCTTGAGCATTTTGAGGTCAAAGGTTTGATGCTAGAACACTATTGCCTACACAGGAGTCTTGTTTTCCGGCCAGTTTTCCGTTAAAGCGTCCTTTTAATCCTAACTCGAATGACAGGCTGGTTTTTGACCCTGTCAGTATGGTGCCTTTTAAAGTGTGCAGCGTGAGCTGATTGGTGGCTGGGAGCTTGAAGACAAGAGGAGTTTGCTGCATGTTCTCGGGCCAAACGCAGAATGTCCAAGCGATTTAAGCCCCGATGATCATCTAACGAGCGGCAGAGAGTCGAGGCTCCCGACTGTTTTGGCTGAGGGCAGAGTGAGGAGATAGATTTGTTCCAACTCACGCAGTCGTCGAAAAAAGCAGTTAGCGAAGCCCTTGGGGACGGACAGAGTCTGCGAACGGAGCTGCTGTTCCTTTTAAAGAACTCAAGCGCCACTGATCTCCAGCAACCTTTAAAACCGGATCCCGCAGTCCAGCTTGCGTACGTGCTTTAACTCATTCCCAAGACTGACACTGAGCAACACAAGAGCTCACATTTTGCTGTAATATTAAGCAAAAGCTAAACTTTTGTGGTTTCAATGGGCTTGTATTTTAAAAACTTTTTTGTTTTAAACCAGTTTACACTGCAAACTCTAACGCTCAAAACTATGAATTGATTTGAGTTGAGCTAACTCAAATTAAACACATTAGTTCAATCAAATACAAGTTTATGAGTATTGAGAACTTTCCTTTTCTTTTGAGTTCAGAAAACAGACACACTAGTCATCTGAATAGTTTCATTGTTTAAACTTCTTTTAATTTAGAAAAACTTAAAATGAAATGAAACTGTGCCTGGATTTCTAATTCCCAGCATGCTTTGCCATGACACCCAAAGAGAGAGTAAATGCTGAAATTAAGTGTTACATAATGTTTGTTTTTTAAATGCAAGATTAATGTTAATCTATTGTTATTGTTAACATTAATCAATGTTCAATCTCTATAGAGAGAGATTATTCTATGTTAAGATGCAATTGGGTCATGTGTGGATTTATATAAGATTTAGGAACATAGATCTTTGAATCCATTCTCTAACAGTCTTATAAGGTTTAAAGGTTAATATTATTAAATCAAAACTGCAATGTCCTGAGGATATTATGCATAGGCATTTATAAATATTTCAGCCTCACTGTGAGCTCATTAGCATAAACAAAAGAAATTCTCTCCATGTGACACACGTTAGCTGACACTTGCATATTTGAACACACACACACACACACACACACACACACACGGGCGCGCGCGTTTAAAAACCTTTGCGCGTCCTAATGTTGCTGACCTAGACGATTTTTTTAAACGGAGATAACCAGCAGCTCTGCTAACACACATTCCGTATGCAGAGTGTGTGTTTCGTCATGCGTTCTGCTGGTGGATTATAATGTCGCTGCTCTCTGGAGGCCCACAACCAGAGGTTTGGCGAAATGTCTTCTTTCCGTGCGCACGTAAGCATTGGGGATTATTCTGGAGCTTAAAGAAAGCAAGGAAGAAGTAATGTGCAATATTATGAGCACTTGGAGAATACAGGCTCATAAACATTGCCACATCCAATTAGTTTCACAATGTTTTTTATATTTGAGCCATGTTGTCATAAGCATTGGCCTTTTTAATTAGAAGCCTGTTTCCTCGTGTTATGTGTTATAGATCAGTTTGTGTCACTGAAGAAATAATACAAATGTTATGAAGCAATAGTTCAGCCTTTGATTCTCGATATTGCAAAAGTTTGGGATCTGTAAGATTAAAAAAAAAATCCCTCTTCTGCTCACCAAGGCTTCATTTATTTGATTAAAAAAAACAGTAAAATCTGTAATATTGTGAAATATTATTACAATTAAAAATAACTGTTTTCTATATTGTGAAGTGTAATTTATTCCTGTGATCAAAGCTGTATGATCCTCAAGAAACTTTTCTGATTATTATCTTCTTCAGATTTTTGTGGAATCCTTGATATAAAAAAAATCTGTATTTGAAATCGGGATCTTTAGTAACATTTTAAATGTCTTTACTGTCACATTTGATCCATTTATTGTGTCCTTGCTGAATAAATGTATTGATTTCTTATTTTTTTAAGTTTAAAACATTAGTTTATAAATAAATGATTGAGGACTGTAATAATGACGACCAGACTTTAACATTAAAATCATTTTATTTGATTAATTTTATTATTAAACATTGCATTTTTTATTATCAAACATTGCAAGTTTCATGGTCAGTAAATAATACATTTCAACTTCAACTTCATTTCATTTCTAAGTCAACTATTAGGGTAATTTTGACATGCCTTTCACGAAATCATCAGCATGGCAGTTTTACTATCACAAAAGTCTCAAAATGAACACCATGTGTGCAGTGAGTGCTGAAACCGCCCTAACGTGAGGCTGATACGTGTATAAGATCTTTGATTTCTAGCTTATGTTTTCTGTCTTTGCTCTCTGCAGGTTAACGGGTTTCCAGATCCCTCCTCCCATCACGAGCACTGGGTCCGTATTCTCCCTGAGACTCACCAGTGACTTCGCCGTGAGCGCGCACGGCTTCAAAATCTATTATGAAGGTAAAGATTCCAGTCCGTTCTACATCTTGTTACACTACATTGTCATTTAATGCATATATCAGATTCAGATGAAATCCACGGCATTAATTAAGAGCTGCTCTGCTTGGTGAGTTTAAGGCGATCTGTGCCAATCATAATTGTGTTTATTAAACCTCAGTGAAGAGGTGGCCTCTGATTAAAGACCTCATCACTCCCTATTAAACCTCATCAAATTACTGTCTTTTAGACACTTGCATCAAATTCCAGGAAGATGGCTTAGTGCATTATATCACTAGTTCATTAATTTTGCATGTTAACTAATGGATAGTGAAGGGTACATGCCTTCTTTCTCTTTATTGCATTAGTCTTGGGTTTTTTCCAGTTGCTTGGCTGTGCTTTTGAGCCTTCTAGTCTTATTTATGACCTACAAGCTGAGGGTTGGTTTGCTTGTTTGTTTGTTTATGTGTGTATTCAGGGCTTGACATTAACATTTTTGCTCAGCAGACACTGTTGCAAGTAGATTTCCAAAGTTACTAGCCACTCAGCATTTTCACTGGCCATAATTTTGACATCGATACCATGGGTAAAACTGCCATATGTTTAATACTATCTCATAATTCGGAAACAGGTATATTAGGCTGCTGTCACTTTAAGAGCTGACTTACATATCTGTTATACTGTTACACATGCGTTTTCTTTTTTCAACTGTTTGCAACTGACTGTGTTTACATGCCAAAATACTCACCAAGACCGGTATTTTGACATTATTTTGTGTGTATTTGACTGTTTATTTGACTGTGTCTTATCAGCCTTATCTGAAAACTCACATCACATGGCTTTAGAAAATGCTTCATAAAATGTATAGTTTTTTAAATGAAGCATGAGCTGACGTGTGGCTTCGCTTTATTGTGTGTCTATCTATGTTTGTTATGTTTGAGCTTATACACTTCCATGTTAATAACAGTCTGAGTAAGTCTGAGTCTTGAACTGTAAACTCTCAAGTTTTGGCTTTCTAAATGTTGGTTATGTATCTATTCAGAAGGACTTATTTCATTTATGCCCCACCAGCAAAAATTGGGTCAGGTGTAAATTGAAAAAGGTACCCGGCAAAGTGGCTAATAGGAAGGACCGCTTACACACACCACTGCTGAAATGTCAAGCCCCAGTGTAAAAACTATAAAAACCTGTAGTTAAATACATGCATTTATCAAGATTTATAAAAAATGAAAAAAAAGAAAGAAAAAAAAAACACTTTTCATACGGTTATGTATTACTTTGCTTTATGAGTATGAGTTTATATAACAGTGGTGTCTGTCCATTACATGCCTTCATAAGAGTGTGTCTCATGACACATATTACCTGTACAGCAGATTTGGGCTTTTATCTTCTTTTCTCATCAGGGTGTCTGTCGGCTGGATAAATGTGAGGAAATGCGTTCACTGCGCGTATGAGCTCTGGGAGTGAGGCGATGAGTGTGGTCCTGTGTCTTCCATTGCCTGATCTGAGTCACATGAAGAAGGCTGCGTCAGCCTGAAGCATCCTTTACTGTCGTTTCAGCGTCTCGGCCCGGTTGCCTCCCCTTCCCTTTGATTCATTTTTGGAGGGAAATGTGTCTCACTACTGCAGCGTCAAACTTCTTTTCTCAGAAAGCCGTGGGCCCTAATTCACTCTTCTACGCAGCTTAAGGGAAAGTGATTGTTAGTGCATAAGAAGTCAAATTTGGCTTAATTAAAAAGGGATTTCAAACTTTTTTTCAGCGCAATTTCAGGCTAGGTTGTTTAAACAAAGCTGCTTGGAATTTTAAGGAAAGTATTGAAATTAGGGCCGGGACTTTAACGCGTTAATTAAGATTAATTAACTACGGGACTTTAACGCGTTAATTAATTACGCAAAAAAAAAAAAAAAAATTAATCGCACTTATTTTTGCCCCGCGGAACGTTTTTCAATGAATGAGTTTTGACGGACCGATTATACTGGAACACCAACTAGCGCTCCGGAGTCACGACAACAACCATGAAAACAACAAACCATAGTGAACATGAACGAAGAAGCTGATGAGACCGCTTTGCTTGGCCCCGTGGATGGAAAATTTAGTTTTAAAAAACGAAATGATGGAAGCGTCGACAAGAGCATGGTTGTGTGCAAGCTATACAACAGGGGTATCCAAAGTCGGTCCTGGAGGGCCACTGACGTCCTGCAGAGTTTAGCTCCTGCCTCAATACACTGCTAAAGTTTCTAGTATGCCTAATAAGACCTTAATGAGCTGGTACAGGTGTGTTTAATTGGGGTTAGAGCTAAACTCAGCAGAACAGTGGCCCTCCAGGAGCAGGATTGGACACCCCTGCTATACAACAAGGAATTAGCGTATCACCGCAGCACATCGAGCCTCAAATATCACAAATATGCTTTTGCTACACTTAATGGCAAACATTGCGCTGGTCTGCTGGACTGAAATAAATAAACAATATTTTGTTGATTAAGCTTATGTATTCAGTCATTATTCAATGGTATACTAAAAATACATGTGAAAAATTACTTCTCATTGTTCTCAGGTAAAATATTTATATGCGATTAAAATGCGATTAATTTCGATTAATTAATTACAAAGCCTCTAATTAATTAGATTAATTTTTTTAATCGAGTCCCGGCCCTAATTGAAATTATTATAATTTATTTTTAAGAAACATCAATTTATGATGTTATTAATAGTGCACTTAAAATGGGCCATTTGAGGATATCAAGATGCATTTTTTCTTTCTAAACATCATTATTATTACTACTATCATTGTGATATTATGAATCTTTTCACTGAGAGTTTAATACTTGATGCTCTCAAAGTCACAGTAAAACATACTTATGGTTTTTATGAAAGCTTTTAACTGAGCAGTTTATTTTCTTCCTTCTTTTAAAATATGCTTATAAAAGACTCAAGTACAGCGACTGACCTTCATGTTTGAGAATGTAATCTTCATATAGAGAAAGTAATCTTTATGTGAGACTCCCAGTGATAAGCAGTGTGTGTTGTGTTCGGATTGTGAAATGTAATTGGTTCAAATCACACTCCACATATCCGTATCATCAGCTAGTTTTGATTGGCTGGGATTTTGTCATGTCATGCTGAATTTTAGTCCTCAGTGTGGGCAGACTAATTACTCTTCTCTTGATAGTTAGTGCACATTGTCCATCTGGTGCATAGAAAACAACTAGAGCGATCATAACTTATAATAATGTGCTGTTTGTATTTTCACAAAAAACTCCAAAATCAGTAGATATTCAACATCAAGCAGAAATTCAGCTGGAGACGTGAAGTATGTACTTTCCTGCGGGTTTGCATAATCAAATGTTTCATAACGTGGACAGCAGTTCCGTATGCATAGCCTCATCAAGCAGTCTGTCCCAGAAATACTTGCTTGAATAAACTTTCATGCCGAGCAGAGCAGAGCAGAGCTCCTGGTATGATCTTAATGATTCAACATGGGTTGGATGGAGGATGAGGTTGGTCAGTGACTAGAGGATAGATGGATGCGAGTGTTTCTTGAGAGGATGCGGATACATTCTCTTACACTTACACTTACACATGGCCCCTTCAAGAACTCTGGATAGAAATGACGAATGCTTGCCAGCTCTTTATTTTCATCAAACATTTAAGCAATCTTTATTTTACATGAGTAGCTGTACCCGAGTTTAGTGGCTAAAACTTGCTCGCATCGTGTTGCATCGCTTGCACTCGTGTTTGCGTGCATTGTGAACGATGCCATTTGACCACTCTGTCCCATTTCCTCATCTGCCTCTGAATTAAACATTGGCAAAAGCATGTTAAATGATAGGCTAAATGAAAGACATTTTTCCCTGACGCCCTGATTCCTCAGTGTCACATGATCCTTCAGAAATCATTGTAAAATGCTGATTTGCTGGTTAATTAACATCTCTGATTATTGTTATCAATGTTGTAGACAGTTGTGCGGCATCCTAAATTAATAAAACATTATCAGAAAGAACAGCATCGATGTGAAATATTTGGTATCATTATAAATATCTTTAAATGTCACTTTGGATTCGTGCTAAATGTAAACCCGAATAAGTTGGCAAAACTCAAAAAGTAAGCAGAACTTGCAGATTTTTATGTTGTATACATACATTTGAATTACTATTTGAGTAAGCTAATGTTTCCTTTTAACTTAAAATGATCATGTAATCTCAATTTGAACATTTTTAGTATTGGAAACTTGGCTAGCTTTAACAAGCTAGTTTAATAAATACTACCTTGCTAATTAGCGACACAATGCTTTGATAGCATTAGCATTGCATAGCACTTGCTGAATGAGGACAGCGATATATAAAAAATTAACCAAAATCTGTTCTCAAACTAAGCTCATGCTCCACTCATCACCAACTTAACAGAAACTCTTCTAAACAAGCATAACAAACCATTGAAGCAGAGCTTGTTTAAGATTAAACATTCGCCGTATCCGGTCGGCAAAACTCCGAACACATCTTCCCTTAAGAATGACTTCAGTGCTGTTCTTTGTTCTTTTCTCAGAGAAAAGCTCAACTCCAAGTCTTCCAGAGTCGCGGTCAAAGCAGATTCAAAAGACCGCCGCCGTTCGCCAGTTTCTGTGTTTACTAGAAGCACGCAAACGCAACTCGGCCGTCATCATTATGGCCCCGCCCACCGACTCTATACACGATGTGATTGGCCTGGCAAGAGTTAGGCAAATACTCAGAAGGGTATTGAGAGTTGCTAGATGACACTCGCGGGCAGATTAGATTTGCTGCCGCAAGGGTGTGTCTAGATTTCTAGGCTAGAGAACCTCCAGATCAAAACACGGGCGAAGAAGAATCAGAAACAAGTGATCTCATATGTAATCATATGCATATGTAAAATAACACAATCATCAACATTAAATAAATCAAGACGGCGTAATGTTACTGAATGAATGTCGCCCAGGGCGAGCTCTAGGACTGTGAAGCTTTGGGGTGTTGATGGACTCCATCTACTCCATCTGTGTTTTGATCATCTTTCTGAATTTGATTCGGATGTAATCTTTAACAAAAACAAGGTTTCTCAGTGTTGAAAGCAATTTTTAATTTTAAAAGCAGAGTTCTTTCTTTTGATATATTGTATGTTCAGATATTCATACAACAAAATATTCTGGGGGCTGTGAAACTTTTGTGAAAATGATAAAAATTACTTGTGCTGACTGGCAACTTTTTAAAACAAACCGAAAGAGTTAACAAAGAGTTTCCTGGTTTCCTGACGACTAGTGACAGTGTGTTCTGGGATCGCATTCCCTCTTTTATCCTGTGGCATACAACAAATGGAATGAGATATTCTTGTCTTCTTGCACCATGGACCACCAGCGATTGCGTGATTCTCTCCAAACGTCTCTTGCATTCAGATGGGAAATGTTGAATACGTTTAAAAACAGATGACGGAAGGAGAAAAACATGCACTAACAGCTAAAAAAACTTGCGTATGTTTCCTGAAGGATTTTGAAATCATTCTTTTTCCGAGCCGTGACAAATAGACAGTTATCTAAGGGCGGTGTGGGTGTAGAACATGTTGATTTCAAAGACACTACTCTGTCACAGGGGAAAGCAGCTTCTCTGAGAGGAAGTCAGCAGTTCTACTCCTGCTCCTGTAAACACATGCCTGAAGCTATTGTTCTCATGAGGGCCGGCACAGGTAGAATATATCTTACAACATCCACGCGAAGTCTGGCAACCTCGAGAAGCTCTCATGAGCTGAAGCAAATCACTGTAGTTCACTGCTTCACTCCTACAGAAGAACCTCTTGCACACGTCTACAGGACCTCAGAGACCTTCTGAACGTTGAGGTTTTTGTTCAGTATATGAATATTAACGTGCGTTTTATTATTAATGGTGTACGCTAGCTTTATTAAAAATGTATTCTGAGCTAAAGGGGATATCTAAGCAAGTGTTTTGCGTTCCCCGCGGCCCTCAGGTTTATAGCTCTCCTGTAGAAACAACATTTTCATGTCATAATGTCATTGAAAAAGCTCTTCGCAAGTAGGGCTGTTAGATTCGGTTTCCAGATTTTGTTGATTCCAAGTAGCTTCCAGACTAATTTTCACGATTGTTTTAAATGAAGTGAGATAATAAACACATTATTCTTTACACAATTATGATTAATAGTATGAACGTAAAATATTGTTAATCTGCTGTTTTCCACCTTGTTGGCAGAGGCTGTTTACACTAACGTCTGGTTGGGCCAGACCATCTTACAGAAGACACTGGATTGTTAAAGGGTTAGTTTACCCAAAAATTTAAATTAATTGTATATGACATTCTTCTTTCAGATGAATAAAATCAGAATTACATTTAAAAAGTCCTGGCTAATCCAAGCTTTATAATGGCAGTGAATGTGTGTTTTTGAAGTCCATAAAAGTGCATCTGTCTGTCATTTAATGTGCTCCACATGTTAAATTATCTAGCGTCCAGCCGATCGCCTTCCGCATTGAACTTATGGAACAAGTGTAGCGCCTCCCGCAGTTCAAAATGCTTATGTTACATCCGATGAGCGTAGCTGGTATGCAATGTCGTCTGACTCTTTATTAACTTCAGAAGTCCCTTGTTAATTATGAATATAAATAGCATGTAACAACTATTTACACTTATTGCAAAGACATTTTTTACACGGTGTAAATTGTATCTATTGCAAAGAAAATATGCTTTTTTTAAATTTATCTGTTTTATGGTGTTTTGACTTTTTTGAATTAATCTGTTGAGTGAACAATCAAAAGAATCAATGATATACTCAAAGATACACCACCTACTGGTGCAATCAAAGAAAAGATAAAGTCACTGAATGAAACAGAAATTGAATCTGAATGATTTTTTATTTATTTTTTGCTGTACCATTAGAAGAAAAAAAACACTTGATTCAGTGTGATAAATCAAAATCCCTTAAAGTGTAGTACTTTAGAAATCTAGGTAATACGGTTGAGTTAATTATAATAATAATAATTTGTTACATTTATATAGCGCTTTTTCTTGGCACTCAAAGCGCTTTACGTAGAAGGGGGGAATCTCCTTAACTACCACCAATGTGCAGCACCCACCTGGATGATGCGACGGCAGCCATATTGCGCCAGAACGCTCACCACACACCAGCTGATTGGTGGAGAGGAGACATTAAGCCAATCAGAATACGGGGATGATTAGGAGGCCATGATGGACAGGGGCCAATGGTCAAATTTAGCCAGGATCACTGGGTTGCACCCCTACTCTTTATCAAAGGACATCCTGGGATTTTTAATGACCACAGAGAGTCGGGACCTCGGTTTAACGTCTCATACAGTATAGTGTCCCCATCACTATATCAGGGCATTAGGACCCACACAGACCACAGGGTGAGCGCCCCCTGCTGGGCTCACTAACGCCTCTACCAGCAGCTCCTGCTTTTCCCAGTTGGTCTCCCATCCAGGTACTGACCAGGCTCAGCCCTGCTTAGCTTCAGTGGGAAACCGGTTTTGGCCTGCAGGGTGATATGGCTGCTGGAGTTCAGGACAGACCCACAAAGTTAGAAGTCCCGTTCTCCTGGCAACCACCAAACCCAGACTCGTCCATGTGATTGTCAGACTGAAGCGTGATTGGTAACTCAGAGAACACGTCACACTGCTCTAGAGTACAGTGGCGGCTGCTTTACTCCACTGCATCCCACGCTTTACATTGCATTTGTTGATGCAAGGCTTGGATGAGCTACTCGGCCATGGAAACCCATTCCATGAAGCCCTCTATGCACTGTTCTTGAGCTCATTTGAAGGACACAGAAGTTTGGAGGTCTGTAGCGATTGACTCTGCAGAAAGTTGCTGACTTCTCCGCACTGTGACCCTCAGCATGCACTGACCCCGTTCTGTGATTTTACGTGTCCTTTTACTTGAGCTGCTGTTGTTCCCAATCGCTTCCACTTTGTTATAATCCCACTAACAGTTGAGCGTGAAATATTTAGTAGTGAGTAAATTTCACGAATGGACTTATTGGACAGGTGTCAACCTATCACGGTACCACGCTTGAGTTCACTGAGCTCCTGAGAGTGACCCATTCTTTCACTAATGTGTGTAGAAGCGTCTGCAGGCCTAGTGTTTGATTTACACACCTGTGGCCATGAAGGGATTGAACACCGGAACTCAGTGATTTGGAGGGGCGTCCCAATACTTTTGGCAATAAGTGTATAGTACTTTAGTATTTTTGCTCATCATAATCATTTATTTATGCTTCCTTCAAATTCAATGGGCCCAGTTGAATTCTGTAGAAACGATCACAATATATTATAACCTCTCAAAAACCTCCCATGGAAAATGTGCTTGTAGACTTCTGTCCCCAGGAATCCAGAAAATGCTGGATTGATTTTCATGAGGATGGCATGAGATTATTGCGTAATGCTGACAAGTCATTTAACAGGACGCAGGCAGTTTAAAGCAAAAGCCTCGAGTGCATCTTTTCCACCTTTCTTCCGGATAAAGTGGGATTTCTTTTTCTTTTCTGTGCATAACACGTAATGAGTTTACAGCTGTTTGCGAGCACATTCACTTAATCAGGAAGATCTGCGCCATTGCCAAAGGTCCCAGGAAGTCATTGCTTTTGGTCTCCAGATTGTGTTTCCTTTTCAATTTGATGCTTTCCTGTTTGCCTGGAATATTTAATATCCTCGCTAATGACTATCCACCGCTGGCCTAACATGCATGTCTCCTCCAAGCGGAATTTCAGGTTGAAATTAATTGTATTAATTTACTCTGGCGTCTAACTTCAGGCTTATTTGTGAAGATCATTTCCCAGCGGTAATAGGGGCGCTGCTGCTTCATTATGAGTGCTACAGCTGACCTCGTCGGTCTCCTGTCACTTTACTTTGAGCGACAACAGACTGTCTCTCATACTTTATCATAATTAACAGTGAATTAATCAGAAGATGTTCAATAACCTGCCGTCTGCAGCTAAAGTGTTTAGAGGAACAGACTGTTTGGGAATGTGGCAGTGCTCTGATGATGACTGACAATGGTTATGGGTAATTCTGGAGATGTGAGGATATTATTAAAGCGAAGAATTGTGAATGATAGGTTGATGGTTAATGATATCATGATATCAGGCTAGATGGCTGCATATATGCCAATCATGATTTTGCTTTTCTT
>NC_090190.1:3563432-3573432 GCF_024679245.1 Pseudorasbora parva
ACAAGGGCCAAATTGTGACGGCTAGACGACTGGGTCAGAGCATCTCCAAAACTGCAGCTCTTGTGGGCTGTTCCCGGTCTGCAGTGGTCAGTATCTATCAAAAGTGCTCCAAGGAAGGAACAGTGGAGAACCGGCCACAGGGTCATGGGCGGCCAAGGCTCATTGATGCACGTGGGGAGCGAAGGCTGGCCCGTGGGGTCCGATCAAACAGACGAGCTACTGGAGCTCAAAATGCTCCAGAAGTTAATGCTGGTTCTGATAGAAAGCTGTTAGAATACACAGAGCATCTCAGTTTGTTGTGTATGGGCGGCATAGCCGCTGACCAGTCAGGGTGCCCATGCTGACCCCTGACCCCGCCGAAAGCACCAACAGTGGCACGTGAGCATCAGAACTGAACCACGGAGCAATGGACGAAGGTGGCCTGGTCTGATGAATCACGTGTTCTTTTACATCACCTGGATCACCGGGTGTGTGTGCGTGGCTTACCTGGGGAACACATGGCCCAAGGATGCACTATGTGAAGAAGGCGAGCCGGGGGAGGCAGTGTGATGCTTTGGGCAATGTTCTGCTGGGAAACCTTGGGTCCTCCATTCATGTAGATACTTTGACACGCTCCACCTACCTAAGCATTGTTGCAGAGCCTATCATTGATTTCAATCCAATCTGTGGGATGTGCTGAACAAACAAGTCCTATCCATAGAGGCCACACCTTGCAACTTAAAGGATTTAAAGGATCTGCTGCTAACATCTTGGTGCCAAATACCACACCAAACCTTCACGGGTCTAGTGGAGTCCATGCCTCGATGGGTCAGGGCTGTTTTGGAGGAAAAAGTGGAACCAACACAATATTAGGAAGGTGGACATAATGTTATCCCTGAGAGGTGTAATATTTTTTTTTTTTAAATAATTCATCCCTGATATGCTTTTTAGGAAATGGACTGTCTCTGTGGATGTTGCCCTACATTTCTAAAGCTTAATTTCAATTGCAAGTTAATACCTTTTCTAGGATGGAAAAGACTTCTGCTCAGCTTTGCACAAATGGGATTTTTTTTACATATTGTTATCTATACCTTTACCGTAAAGCTTTGCTAGGAATAAATTCATGTCAAATTTATTTGACATGGAGATTTAAGGAATGCTTTAGTGGCCAACCTAATTGCATACAGAGATTTCCAATTTGGCATGAACCTTCTGAGTGCTGTAAGATGGACTCAACTCAAGCATGCCAGCAGAGGCAGACAGAGGATAATTGAGACGGTTCGCCTGCATTGGAGGCTCAAAATGACATTAGAAGGAGAGGAGGCAGGAGAATTGAACACAGCTGTGGATTTTTTTCAGTGAAAGCAGAGAAAACCTCCTGAGAATGGCTGAGAATTCAAACAGGAAACAACAAAGAAACAAGCAGAGGTTGTGCAGTAATGCACAGGAGATGGTGAGAGCAGACAGTGATATCTGGGAAGATAGTGACGGATGGAAAATGTAAAAGCGCTTGCACGATGCCAACGCTTCTCTGAAAACTGGCCAGTTTTGGGTTTGGCATTCTTAGACATGTGAATGGTAAACAGGCACACAAGAGTAATGTAATTGCACACAGTTCTTTTTTAAATGAAAGTAAAACCATGTAGACTGTAAAAAAAAATCAGGTCTCCAATTGAAAATGTTATAGTGACTGATCACATCTACATTTTTCCGTTGGCCAAATTGAATTTCTACCAGAAAGACTCGGGAGAAATATATTGACAATAGTGCATTTATTAACAGCTCAGCAAGCTGATAGTGTACAGAGTCATTTGGCGTAGGCCCCGTCCGTAGTGCATAATCCGAGGGTCTCGGATCTGCAATTCCTGCCTGAAGACGAGGGCAGGGGCGCAGACGACCCTCCGGCAGGGTATGGACAGGGTCATCCTGGTGGTGGTGGGGAGGATGGGGGTAATCGTCGCTTCAGTATCTGCGAACTCAAACGTGTAAGTACAGAGCCTTTATACCGTGAGCATGAGAATATCATTGGATTAGAGTGAAGGCATTAAGTGACGTAGTAATTTAGTCTTCCCAGCAGAACTTATGCTAAAGCTTTCATTTCTGTGAATTAAATTGCATCAATTCACAGAATTTCAATTCGGTCAACTGAAAAATGTAGAAAATTTTCAATTGGAGACTTTTTTTTTTTACTGTATGTACACAACAAGTGCAGTGTATCAAATTATTAATGTAAATGTTAGTACAGTATATATATTAATACATTAATTCAGGAATGAATCCCCACTACTGTTGGATTGAGAAACATAAGCATTCATTCTGTTTTGGTTTTATTTGGAATGTTTTGGACGTTTGTTGAGGAAACAAACTAGATTATTGACTGTCAATATGTCTAAAATGTAAGTTGCTCAATATTAAATGATTGTTTATTGAACTTTTGTATAAAATCATTATCACATGCGGTTGTGCGTTCTGAATACCACCAGCACCATGTCTAGTTTTTCAAACAACAGCTCTCATGTCTTGTGATATTGCTTTAATTATTAGTCTAGTCAGTGGACAGTCAGTGATTGTCTCATGATCAGCGCTTCAGGCCTGAGCTTTATTCATTATCTCAGTAAACACTTAGCAGGAGAAGGCATGTCACAGTAACCCTCTCGTGTAGTTGCCTGAGATTCTCTCAGAGATGCAGAAGCCTTTGAACACAGTTGTACATCATTAACATTCATGCTGCCATACACATCAAGGTCTTCATACAGCTCTCCATAACTGCAGTGAAAAATGTCATCTGCAGGGCCCATGATCTGACTCGATATCCTTCATTTCCGTTCCCTTAGCCCGTGCCTCATCATGACATTAATTCAGTGCTGGGATGTCGGATAGGCACTACATATTTCATAAAATGCACCGGGTGTCATGAACTATGCTTTTTGGAAAATAATATGAATCTTTAAACTGGCCTATAAAGTATTATTAACCTGTTATCAGACAAACAACCACTGTGGTCAGAAGTGGTTTTGGCAACCCTTTACAATAGACCTCAGTCAGTGTAGTGATATATATATATATTTAATAATTGACAGTGGATTATAAGTGTTCAGTAAATTCGGTAGAAAAAAAGTCCATATGACATCTAACCTGAGATGGCCATTAAGGTATCATTTATTAACATCAGTTTATGTATTAGCTAACATGAACTAACAAAGAAAAATATGTAAGGAATAATTGACAATTTATTATAAAAATAATACACACCCGAGGTGGTAATGCAGCCACGACGCGAAGCACAATAATTCAACGGCCTTGAGTCAATTGTTTAGCTTATTCTACAGTTACAACACCTTAAAACATTGTTCAGATGATTTATTTCAAGACAATTGTTTTTTTGTTTTTGTTTTTTATTGTGTGTAGGACTCATTTATTACGCATTTAATCCCACACCTCCGTTACTAATAACAAAACAGCTCGTAACGGAGGATTGAGCCATTGAGAGCAGAGTAATGCAGTTATTAATGCAGTTATTACATTTACATTTAATCATTTAGCAGACGCTTTTATCCAAAGCGACTTACAAAAAAGGGGAGCGCAATAGAAGCAACGAAACAAACAAGGCCAACAACCTGTAAGAGCTGTAAGAAGTCTCAGTTAATTAAGCACAGTCCACAATTTTTATTTTTTTATTTTTTTTATTTTTTGGACAAACAAACAAAAATTAATGGATAGTTTAGTGCTATTCTTTATTGGTCAGGTGCCATTGGAAGAGATGTGTCTTAAGATGTTTTTTAAAAATGGCCACAGACTCGGCAGCACGAATTGAGATCGGCAGGTCATTCCACCAGGTGGGAACGGTCCAGGAAAATGTCTGTGAGAGCGATTTCATCTTTGGGGTGGAACCACGAGGCGTCGCTCACTCGCAGAACGCAAGCTTCTGGAGGGTGTGTAAGTCTGAACAAGCGAGTTTAGGTATATTGGTGCAGAGCCAGTGGTTGTTTTGTAGGCGAGAACTAGTGCCTTGAATTTGAGAGTGAATTTGAGAGAATTTATGAGAGAGAGAGAGAGAGAGAGAGAGAGAGAGAGAGAGAGAGAGAGAGAGAGAGAGAGAGAGAGAGGAGAGAGAGGAGAGAGAGAGAGAGAGAGAGAGAGAGAGGAGAGAGAGAGAGAGAGAGTGTGTGTGTGTGTGTGTGTGTGTGTGTGTGTGTGTGTGTGTGTGTGTGTGTGTGTGTGTGTGTGTGTGTGTGTGTGTGTGTGTGTGTGTGTGTGTGTGTGTGTGTGTGTGTGTGTGTGCGTGCTACCTTAGTCTAGGTCTCTCACACAGTGTTCAACAGCAACATTTCTACTAATACTGAAACTGTAAGTGTATCTGCTAGATAATAAGTTGCTAAACTGTTTTACTGATAAACTCATCAGAGTATCACTGACAACACGTTTCTGTGCAAGTGTGTATCGGTACTGTATATGTGTGTGTTTGAGCAGGAGAGAGTATGTGCTTTCTTCATATAATAAAATGTAATTTTGTGGCAAAACATGGAAATAATTGTTCATATTACTTACTATATTTATTTGATTGGTCAATGTGGTTGTGTGTTTGGTTCTTTTGCTGTTGTTGCTGTAAGGTCTGCTGAAATAACTGAAATCATTTGGTATAGTGATATAGTTAACCAATCAGATTCAAGTTTTTTATGCACTTGTTAACATCTAATCAATCTAATTGTTCATTGTTTGTTCACAGTGCATTAAAATATGTTAAATATGACTTTGGATTTTAAAATTGCATTAGTGAATGTTGAAATTACCTTAAATTATTGATGTTGAAGGATTAAATGCTTTCGAAACAAATGAAACCTTCTTGTAAGCTGTTATCGTGGTTTCTTAGAGGTCTACTCGTGTGGTCTGTTGTGATCTGACTGAATCTGATAAAGGTTTCTTAGCAGTCTGAGGTCGAACGACATCTGAAGTAGTTTAATGTGGTTTCTTTCTTGAGAGTATGTTTAGGTCTGATGGCATCTGAAGCGGTCTGATATGGTCTGTGTGAGTTTATATTGGTCTCTCTGACAAAAAAAATAAAAATAATAATAACTTTTTAAAACTATTTAACTTTTTGTTCTCTAAAAAAGCGAAATGTTCCCTGAGACCCATCGGCTCTGTTTTCGCCCACTCGGTGCATTATGTCTCTATGACTCGCTAATGTTGATTTATGGTCATTTTCATATTTGACAGTGCCATTAGCTAAGGTTTTCACATTTAACAAAAGGTTGTGGTAATTGGATAAATCGCGGTCAGATCAACCCACATTTGCTCAGGACTAATAAAGACCCAAAAAATAGTGAAATGCACATTCTACAAAGCAAACAGTGAATCTAAATGAGCATTTATCACTTTACAGCATATCAATTTTTATTTTAGCAAGGGTCAAACATAATCTACGGATGATAATTTCATTTAATCATAAATGATACTCCATCCTCATAATTAGGAAATAGAAAAATGTTTGCTTTTCCGCCGCTCTCAGACCACCAGCAACAATAATTAATAACCCGAGTTAATTAATTACACCTACACGGAGCACAAAAAGCAGCTCCATTAGTAAGAGGGGGTAAGGCTACGGCGTCCTTACCGGGCCTGATCAAAAGGCAGCTGGTGGTTTTTGATGAGAATCAAAAGAAATGGCAGTGTGCAGAAGATGGGCCGCTGATGGTGGGACCCATTAGTTTGCAGTCCGTCTCCTTTAGCCCGCACCTGCGAGCACAGCCCTCCCATGCCAGAGCAGGCCCGCGATCAATACACAATCGAGCCGTGGCTGATCTTTAGGTTCCGCTGATGACATTAAAGTTGCAAGGTCAGATTTCCATCAAAGTATATGAAAGCATCCGCTGAGGTTATTACTATACAGCTGCCGGCGGATCGCGGCGACGGGATGGTGGGGTGAAGGCGAATAATGAACATATTCATAGTCTCCGGTCAACTCTTTTATCTTTTGTTCGGATTTATTTACAAGAGCAATCTTACCTTTGGTTCCTGTGATCTCACAAGGCAGATGATCAAAGTGTGTAAAGCTTTGGTTTAGCCATGATGGATTGGAATAGATGAGAGCGGCGTACTATATGACGCATGTTCTCCATAATTCAGCCAAGGTCCAAACAATCAACCACAATAGGCTTTCATTTCTGTCCGTTATTCCCTCCCATTTGTAACCTCTGACACACCACATTGTCCATCGCTTCTCTTATCAAGCCGGCAACATTGAAGATGGTTCAGAGAGGTGCCTTTGTTCTAAATTAGGTCATTTTGAAAGCGTTACGACCCCTAAAGATAGCTGAAATGATCAATTGTCAGGCAGGGCATCTGAGCGTGTAACGTGAATTGGCCTTTTTTCAAAACATTAGCTTGTGATATGAATCATCTTGCGGTGCTCTCCTCCAAAACACCAGTGCTTTACCAAAGGCCATAATGCTTTTGGTCAGGCTTTAAGTGACCCCTTTATTTTTGTCCTCTTTCCAGTTTGATGTATCATCCGTCTCAATATAAAGTATGATTGAAAGTATGCCCACTAGGCCTCTCTTTTGTTTTCTCTCTCCACTTTGTCTGCTTGGTAGGAAGCTACGCCTGAAAAAAAATTATCGAGGGACAAATGTGGTGAAAATAGTGTCTGAAACTGAAAATGTACACTCTTCAGCTGTGTGAATGTCAAGCAGGACTGAAAATCCAGTGGGAGACAATGGCTACATGTACACTGGCACAAAAATGTTTTTTTTTACTCACATCTGACACGGATCAGAATTTGTTGCAAACGTGTAAACATAAAAACCCACACAAGATCCGATTTTTCCGCATCCAATCTGAGACACATATCCGGATCCCCTCGGAATTCCAAGCCACCACAAGACGAGGGTGACACACTTGCCCACAAAGATCGCTTTTTAATGCGGTATTATAAAGCACATATGATTATCGATCACATGGATGTGATGTCAAAGTCATAGTGCCACCAACTGGCAGCATGAAGTGTGTCACCCTCTTTTTTTTTTTACCTGATTTGCTTCAAACTGTGTAATGTCAAAACAGGGCGGATAAAGACCCGTGGAAGGATTCTTGATATCCTAAATACTGTTGCCATGGCAACATACCATTTTAATGATATTCTTGGGTGTTTTTGAGACTATTAGCATGCTTCAAATGGCATGAAACTCGACACACACATCAGAGTTGTTGGTCAGTAGACATGGGCAGAGCCTTAGAAACAGGTGGGAATGATGGGCTCTATTATGCCAATAATAATCTCTCAATTCAAAAATGAATTAAAAAATACTTTAGAATGATATAACAAGCTAGATATAACAAGCTGTAGATAAAATAACACAAAAATGAACGTTATTTTCTGGTCTGTGTGTTTGGTCAGATTCAATTTGGTCAAAACATCTATGACAGCTGTTATCTTGTCCATGCTGGCAACAAATCATGGCCACCCGACATAAATTATATAAATATTTTTAATAGAACTGCTATTCAAATCCAGAGGGTCCAGCATGTGCATAGTAAAGCGATTGCCGACAATAACTTAATGTAAACACTGATACCAGTCGTGGCTAATAAAATCGGCCATAAAATTGGATATGGTCAAAAGATCAGATCAGAAGACTTGCAGTGTAAACACAGCCAAAGAAATCCATTTCTTCTAGCCATACGGTCATAACTGTGATAATGAAAAGAGAATATCTCCATTACTCTTCTCCCAGAATGGAACGGCGAGATCAACATTGCTGCTTACTGGTAGATGGAAATGGGTTCAAGGATCGTATTATTCCTGAGTGATTGTAAGTGAATCGGCTCCTTGCTTCTGTGCCCCAAAAGGAGAATAATTTATAAGCCAGTGAGCATTGAGGCGAGGTCGCAACACATTGTAATAAAGTTGCTTCTACGGCACCAGTCTTGGGTTGTATTGAAACCAAAATTGGGATGCAAATGCGGCGGGCAGCATTAGCAAAAGCTCCAGGTTGTTTTCTGCTCGTCTTAAGCTGCCGGATGAAAAACTCTTCCACCGGAGGGATGTGACGTTTGTTTTTCTCACATGGCGTCGTCATGTTGAAGTTGAGTCTTCTTGGACCTTGTCGCACAAAGGGCTGGAGGATATCGCCCAGCTCTCTGCTGAACCTCCATGTGCTGATGGGAGAAGACAGCTGTTTGTGAAAATTGCCATCTCAATTTTAGCATGCATGAGTAGTTTGTTTAGAGGACACTTGGATAAATAAATAAAAAAATATAAAATATGTGATATCAGCTTTACTTTTTTAATATAAATAATGTGATGCAGAGAGGGATCATCTACATCATGTGATATATTATGACTTTAGGAACAGTTATCTTGTCTCGTTAGCATTTTGCATTTCTAAATGAGTTGATTAATTGGAAATAAATAAAAACTCAACATAATCTGAAATAAAAATAAATTAGACCTAAATTTATATATATATATATATATATATATTACATATGTCATGTAAAGGAAGCCGGTTTGACACCATCATTATGTTGCAGTTATTTCAGTTACACTATTAAAAATGATACACTCGCCACTAAACAAAAACAACAACAAAAAACTTTAGAGGAAAGTACTTTAATAGTGCAGCCTAAATGAGTTAATATCTTAAAATCCAAAAATACTCTGTCCACTATAGCTTATGGCCAGCTTATATTCTCTGTTTAAAGATTAAAAAGACACTTCCTGTTAGCGCTTTGCTGTCCATCCACCAAGATACTGCAGATTTGTGCCTTCCCTTTGGGACTCGACAACCACAGAAAACCATACAAAAGTACATCCAGGATTTTTTTTTTTTTTTTTTTTTTTGTAAACAAATGCAATCGATAGACCACATATTAGCTAGTACAAAAGATGGGACATTGAGAGCAGGAAATGCCCTGTCGCTCTTGAGCCGGAGCTGCGGGTCCGGTCCCAGCGCTGCATGTCTAAAGCAGCAGGACGGTGATGAATGACCAGCCCAAACCGAGGTCCGCTGATAAGAGAACCAGCCAATTCTACAGTTGAGCCAGTGGAGCTCAGAAATGTGAATCTCCAGAATACCCTTCATTTGTTGTAAAACCCTGGAATATCTCCCACTTCTAGGGTTTACATCTATGAATTGTCCTCTCTATTCATGAAATATTAATTTTAAAAAATCTGCCTTGAAAGTCACTAAGATATTCAGAAAGTGTTTCAGCAGTTCAAGCAAACTTGCTAAAGAAAATAAACGCCAGAGGGGCCGTGCGCATGAATACCGCTGCCACTAATAATAAATCGCTCTTTCCTCGCGATCTATAGCTTTGGCTAAGTTTCTTAAAATTGTTTAATTTTACATGAGTGCACGCTTGCTGTGAGAGACGCCCCAAAATATGACACTACTAACATTTTCTGTGCTTTGCACTTTGGCGGGACGTTTCTTAATCAAACAGAAGAGAAGGAACCGAGACCGGCGCTGTGAGTTCACTTGAAGAGATGAAAGAGTAGTGTTTCTGGCACTTTCTCATTAGATTTTGAGTGCTTCTTAGCCATTCAGAACTGGGGAACTTGCAGTTCTCTCTATGAATATGGATGTGTACAGACTGCTGGAATGACACGTTCATTTGATTCTGAGACCTGGTATTATCCAGATTGGTTGCACTTTATTTAAATGGTCCACTTTAGACATTCTCCTAACTATAAGTAACTTTGCAACTTATTGTCTACTAGCTCTCATTTGAGTAGGGTTTGGGATAGTAGAATGAGTTACATATAGTTACTTAGCAGAGTATCAAAATAAAGTGTTTGCAGATATTAAGCAGGCAGACGAATACTCTAATAACTGCTAGTTGACATGTAGTTGCAAAGTTACTCACTGTGCATTACAAAAAAAGTAATGCATTACAATATTACATTACTCTCTCTCTTAAAAAGTAACTAAGAAAAGTAATGTTACTTTTTAAAAACAATGTTACTTTTCACCTGGGCTGGGCTTTTTAAGCACAAAAGTTATATTTTGGGGAAAATGTTAAG